>NC_139990.1:60588708-60591208 GCF_964263955.1 Coregonus lavaretus | reverse complement strand
TTTACCACCCATCCCCTCAGCCTCCCCAAAACCACCAGAAAAACAACTCAACTGGCCAAAGCTCTCAATAAAACAATTATTCCAATAAAATAAAAAGCAACTATCAAAGACAGTCCTAAAAACTCCCTAACAGTACATGTGTTGTTGTGTCCTATCTAGTTCCTCCAGCCACAGTCTGATTGTTTATTTCAATCAGCTGTGTTTGTTTTGACAGAATTCCACAGTTTAGCACCGTCTGTCAATCTGCCCAAACCCACCATCTCTACCCCTGCCAACACACATAGCCTAAGAAGCACCCTATTGGTCTTATGTCTGTCACTCACTAGGTTACCATGGTGTAGGGTTTCTGGAAAGGTAGGGCATGTGTGTGTCTGCGTGTGTGCGTTGGTGCTTGCGTGCGTGCCTGTGTACTCACCAGGTCACCATGATATCAGATTCTGTCAGGAGGCAGGATCGGTCGTCAGGGTTCAGGATTCTAGGAGTCAGGATCATCTCTGCCTCCACTGACACTACAGGACGAGCCCTACACACACACACTCACAATTAATCTCACCATTGTAAACTAGCAGCCAATCTGATAGATGAAACAACATAGTCTAGCCAATCAGAGAATTAGATATCTTACCTGTACACCGACACCTCCCCTTTACCAAATGCTCCCACTATCAGATCTACAGTGAGATAGAGAGAGAGAGAGTGAGAGAGAGAGAGCAAGAGAGCGAGAGAGAGGGCAAGAGAGAGAGAGAGAGAGCAAGAAAGAGCGAGAGAGAGACAGCAAGAAAGAGCGAGAGAGAGAGAGAGAGAGAGAGAGAGAGAGAGAGAGAGAGAGAGAGAGAGAGAGAGAGAGAGAGAGAGAGAGAGAGAGAGACAGAGAGAGAGAGAGAGAGAGAGAGAGAGAGACACTGCATGAGCTTCAAAGAACGCCACAGATGGGACTGATTTCAAGGTCTCCAGCAATCTTCATCAAGCACAGACCTCTCATGTTCTACACACAAACACTGACACATAGACACACACACATACACAAACACATTTAGTCTGTACCAGCTTTGAGTTGTGAATACAACTATTTTTGCAGCACTATTTTGGTTCAGAATCAAATCAAATCAAATCAAATGTATTGGTCACATACACATGGTTAGCAGGTGTTATTGCGAGTGTAGCGAAATGCTTGTGCTTCTAGTTCCGACAGTGCAGTAATATCTAGCAAGTAATATCTAACAGTTCCACAACAAATATCTAATACACACAAATCTAAGTAAAGGAATTAAACTATCCAAATGGGAACACAGTGTGTGTGTGTGTGTGTGTGTGTGTGTGTGTATGTGTGTGTGTGTCGCAACGGAGAGACCCCACGGCACATTCCAGCTACATTAGAATGTTCCCATTGGTCCAATCAGATCCCTCTGCTACACAACAACAATATTCCCTCACTTTACTATAACCCTGTGCCTTATACAACCAGTCAGTCTGTAGCAGCCAGTCCAGTGCTCCACTCAGTTCATTTGTGTTTATGTGTTTTGAAGATGAAGAGTCTTAATTGACTTTTTGTTTAAAATAGAGCTGCACTTTAATGAGTGTGGTCACGGGAGACATACCATGCTCACAAACACGCACACACACACAGACATACACAAACACACGCACACACACACACATCGACACACACATACCAGCGTTGATTGAAAGTTTGAAACCGCAGTGGGAAAGAGACTTAATCAATGCAAGCCTTCCCTGCCAGACACAGTAAGCTAAGCTAACACAATGCTAACATAGGACTGACTGGGACATATAGAATATGCCCCCAACCATAGATCTAGCTTCTCCTGGGACTGGAAGATAGAGGTTAAGATCTGAAGCTGATACAGCACTGGGACTGGGAATAGAGGCTAAGATAAGTCATGATAATATCAATGAGGCTGAGGGTCGGAGGCTAAGCTTACTCATGATAATATATCAATGGGACTGGTTAAGCTCATTAGTTCTGACCTCTGTAGTTCTGTTTGAAAGAGTTCTGAGCTCTCTAGTTCTGTCTGTCTAGCGGAGGGTAAAATGCGATCAGGACCTATAAGGGTTGATGTGGTTTTGAAGACACGTGACAGAGTGAGGCTGTCTCTGGTTTACTAGAAAGAGTCTAGCTGGGAAATCCTCCTCAGATAGCCTCTTATCTGTTAGGAATATACATACCTGGCTATCCATCAACTGAAACAGACTAGGTTAAGTGTTGATGCTGATAGAGGGTTAGAGTGTGACACACCCAGCCACATACTCACACACAGGCACACTGTTAGTGACATCTGTTTAAATGGTTAAACTATTAGAGTCAAATGAGATCTGTTGAGTGTGTGTGTGTGTGTGTGTGTGTGTGTGTGTGTGTGTGTGTGTGTGTGTGTGTGTGTGTGTGTGTGTGAGTGTTTAAGTGTCTAAATTGAATGTAGTAGTGGTCCATCTGTTTCTGCTGTCAGTGAGAGTCCCTTAGCCTGCTGGTCCTCTGAAACCA
>NC_139990.1:60437624-60588508 GCF_964263955.1 Coregonus lavaretus | reverse complement strand
CATCATACCTGGGGGAAAGATACACAGCTTTAGATTACACTCACACGTGCACACACACACACACACACACACATATATAGATGAGTGTGTTATACAGACATGTCAGAAAGGATGTGGTCTGGCCCCAGAAATAGAACTCAGTCATCATAATCAGAGAACAGGCTACAGCTGGAACACATACTCGTTCCCCCCTCGCCCACTCAACTGTCTTCATTATTGGCTCAGACTAAACAATTCTTTCACTGCAAGAACCATGAAGATCTGTAGGGACAGGAAGAGAGAGAGAGAGAGAGAGAGAGAGAGAGAGAGAGAGAGAGAGAGAGAGAGAGAGAGAGAGAGAGAGAGAGAGAGAGAGAGAGAGAGAGAAGAGAGAGAGAGAGAGAGAGAGAGAGAGAGAGAGAGAGAGAGAGAGAGAGAGAGAGAGAGAGAGACGTGAGAGAAAGAGATAGATAGAGACAGACAACTCACCCGTCTCCGTTGAGGTCAGTAACAGCCACAGAATAGCCAAAGTAGGAAGCCATCTGACAAAACATTTTCACAACATGATTCTACAGTAGTGCTAAAAGTAGTTGGGTAAAAGATGAATAGCCGTGTGTATGTTTATGTGTGTGATGTTACTGTATGTTACTGACCTGCTCTCCTGTGAAGTTCATGATGAATGTCAGATTAGTGGAGTTAATCACAGCTACCTGAAACAGAACACAAGAGTCACACACCTGATACAGGTACACACACACACATGCATCATGCACACGCATACACAGGATGTAATGAGCTGAAATAGAAACAGGCCAGAAAACAAAAAACACAGCCCAAAACTCTCTTTCCCTCTGCCTGTTCCCCCTTCCCCCCATCTACCTCTTTCAACCCACCATCGTCCCCCCTGCCTTACCCCCTACTCTGTTCCGTACCCTCCATTTCCATAACCCCAGTCGTGGGGGGAGACAGAGGGGCTGAGAATTCCTTCAAAAGACCTACAATAACAACCACATGGAGACAGTCAGGGGCTCCACACACATTCACACACTCACACACACTCACCCACACACATGTGCACGCACTCACAAAGTTAGAGAGACAAACACATACACAAAACACCAACAAATATAGAGAAACAGACAGGCAGACAAACGGACAGACGGACGGACAGGCGGTCGCTCAGAATGACAGACAGAGAGGGACAGGCAGAGGGAAAGACATGTGCAGACACTTAACTCCCTGGCCCCCCTCCTCCTCCTCTCTCTCAGGGGTGTCAGGCTGGTTGTCTCCCCAGGTCTGAGAGGCCTAACATGGCTGACAGCTACTCTAGTCTCATCAGGCCCAACAGGCCTAACCCTAATGCCCACTAACCACAACTGTGAGGTCTACCGGCCCCAGAGCCTGTTGACACAAGCACACAGACTTGTCTGCTCTGAATACATCTCAGTGTCTGTCAGTGTGTGTGTGTGTGTGTGTGTGTGTGTGTGTGTGTGTGTGTGTGTGTGTGTGTGTGTGTGTGTGTGTGTGTGTGTGTGTGTGTGTGTGTGTGTGTGTGTGCGTGCGTGCGTGTGTGTGTGTGTGTGTGTGAATGAGCAGGCAATGAGCTGTGTGTTAGAGGTGAGGGGTCGTGTGTGTGTCAGGGAAGGGAGTCAGGCTGGGTCAGCTCTCATGGAGCGGAAGTCATGTGTCATTAAGGAGACAGTCCAGGGGACACACACCCCTTAAAACACACACATTCATGCACAAATAATTGCACACACACACATAAACACACACACACACACACACACACACACACACACACACACACACAAACTGATAAGAAATGTATTGGTGTGAGTTAGGACTGTGCTGTGGTCAAAATGGGGGGAGTTGTTGTTGCTAAGCGATAGTAACTAGGAATGGAATTCTACTTTGGAAACATTTCCATAATTCCATACTTGCATATCCTGTGTGTGTGTGTGTGTGTGTGTGTGTGTGTGTGTGTGTGTGTGTGCAGTACCAGTCAAAAGTTTGGACACATCTACTCATTCAAGGCTTTTTCTTTATTTTTACTATTTTCTACATTGTAGAATAATAGCGAAGACATCAGAACTATGAAATAACACATATGGAATCATGTAGTAACCAAAAAAGTTAAATATATTTTATATTTGAGATTCTTCAAAGTAGCCCCTCTTTGCCTTGATGACAGCTTTGCACACTTGGCATTCTCTCAACCAGCTTCACCTGGAATGATATTCCAACAGTCTTGAAGGAGTTCCCACATATGCTGAGCACTTGTTGGCTGCTTTTCCTTCACTCTGCGGTCCAACTCATCCCAAACCATCTCAATTGGGTTGAGGTCGGGTGATTGTGGAGGCCAGGTCATCTGATGCAGCACTCTATCACTCTCCTTCTTGGTCAAATAGCCCTTACACAGGCTGGAGGTGTGTTGGGTCATTGTCCTGTTGAAAAACAAATGATAGTCCCACTAAACGCAAACCAGATGGGTTGCAGAATGATGTGGTAGCCATGCTGGTTAAGTGTGCCTTGAATTATAAATAAATCACAGACAGTGTCAACAGCAAAACACCCCCACACAATCACCCGACCTCAACCCAATTGAGATGGTTTGGGATGAGTTGGACCGCAGAGTGAAGGAAAAGCAGCCAACAAGTGCTCAGCATATGTGGGAACTCCTTCAAGACTGTTGGAATAGCATTCCAGGTGAAGCTGGTTGAGAGAATGCCAAGTGTGCAAAGCTGTCATCAAGGCAAAGGGTGGCTACTTTGAAGAATCTAAAATCTAAAATATATTTTGATTTGTTTAACACTTTGTTGGTTACTACATGATTCCATATGTGTTATTTCAAAGTTTTGATGTCTTCACTATTATTCTACAATGTAGAAAATAGTAAAAATAAAGAAAAGCCCTTGAATGAGTAGGTGTGTCCAAACTTTTGACTGGTACTGTATGTGTGTGATTCTGTACTCACATATCCAAAGTTCTGTGCCCCTCTCGGAACCCCAGCTATCAGCTCTGGAAAGGAGAGAGGAACACACATTATATCCCACTGCCTGCCTGATCTTCTGTCTGTCTGCCTGTCAGTCTGTCTGGATGCCTGCCTTTCAGTGTGTCTCTGTCTCTAGGCCACCCTGACTGAAGACACTAAAAGCTGACAACAGACTGACTGATGACGAAAGGGAGAGAGAAAGAGAGAGAGAGAGAGAGAGACAGAGAGTGGTTTTGATCTGAGTACCTCCCCCCAAACCCTGTTCCCGGTACAGACCAGACCACAAACCCAACCCAGCCAGCTCCAGCTTTAAGGGATTCAAAGATGAGACCACAACCAGCCTACAACCACAATACAACCCATGTATAAAATCATTATACAACCATGTGTCAACCCTTGATTTGGCACTTGGTGCCATGTTTTAATTAAGAAGATGATGTAGAAGGCAGAACATATGGTTTTGTAGCAAGTTACTTTTCTTGGTTAATTTGCAGTGTAGTTACTAGTTAGTTACTGTCCATCGGACTAGCCTCTGAAACACTGCACACACCAACCACACAGAGATGAAAGTGTTGTTTTTTACCCTGCTCCGAGTCTCCTGTGAATTCCCCCACTGCCACAGAGTAACCTGCAGACAAGAGAGAGATATTAGTGAGTGAGTGTGTGTGCGCGCATGCGTGTGTTTGTGTGTGTAGATGAAACTGTGTGTGTGTGTTACCTAGGTAGCTGTCGTCATGTGTATCAGCTGCAGCGTGTGTGTGTTTCTCTCCAGGGACTCTCCTGAGCACGGCTTTCAGAGAGTAACCATTCAATATCTCTGCTACGCCTGCTGTCATCACCTGACCTGGAGAGGGGGAGGTAAAAAACACACAATGGTAAGTAACGGCCAGGCCAACTCCAGGCCCAATGGGGAGCAATAACTTCCTCACGGTCAGTCTGTCACACACACCTTTCTGCCCTTTGTTAAGAAACTCACAGGTATGAGGAGCTCTTCCCTGAGGAACTCTGAAACACCTCGTTAGCAGGAGTTAGAATGACACACATTCTCTCTCTCTCTCTCTCTCTCTCTCTCTCTCTCTCTCTCTCTCTCTCTCTCTCTCTCTCTCTCTCTCTCTCTCTCTCTCTCTCTCTCTCTCTCTCTCTCTCTCTCTCTCTCTCTCTCTCTCTCTCTCTCTCTCAATTCAATTCAATTTAAGGGCTTTATTGGCATGGGAAACATATGTTTACATTGCCAAAGCAAGTGAAGTAGATAGTAAACAAAAGTGAAATAAACAATAAATATTAACAGTAAACATTACACTCAGAAGTTCCAAAAGAATAAATACATTTCAAATGTCATATTATGCATATATACAGTGTTGTAACAATGTGCAAATAGTTAAAGTACAAATGGGAAAATAAATAAACATAAATATGGGTTGTATTTACAATGGTGTTTGTTCTTCACTGGTTGCCCTTTTCTTGTGGCAACAAGTCACAAAATCTTACTGCTGTGATTGCACACTGTGGTATTTCACCCAGTAGATATGGGAGTTTATCAAAATTGGGTTTGTTTTCGAAATCTTTGTGGATCTGTGTGATCTGAGGGAAATATGTGTCTCTAATATGGTCATACATTTGGCAGGAGGTTAGGAAGTGCAGCTCAGTTTCCACCTCATTTTGTGGGCAGTGTGCACATAGCCTGTCTTCTCTTGAGAGCCTGGTCTGCCTACGGCGGCCTTTCTCAATGGCAAGGCTATGCTCACTGAGCCTGTACATAGTCAAAGCTTTCCTTAAGTTTGGGTCAGTCACAGTGGTCAGGTATTCTGCCAGTGTGTACTCTCTGTTTAGGGCCAAATAGCATTATAGTTTGCTCTGTTTTTTTGTTTAATTCTTTCCAATGTGTCAAGTAATTCTATTTTTGTTTTCTCATGATTTGGTTGGGTCTAAATGTGTTGTTGTCCTGTGGCTCTGTGGGGTCTGTTTGTGTTTGTGAACAGAGCCCCAGGACCAGCATGCTTAGGGGACTCTTCTCCAAGTTCATCTCTCTGTAGGTGATGGCTTTGTTATGGAAGGTTTGGGAATCACTTCCTTTTAAGTGGTTATAGAATTTAACGTCTCTCTTCTGGATTTTGATAATTAGCGGGTATCGGCCTAATTCTACTCTGCATGCATTATTTGGTGTTTTTCGTTGTACACTGAGGATATTTTTGCAGAATTCTGCATGCAGAGTCTCAATTTGGTGTTTGTCCCATTTTGTGAATTCTTGGTTGGTGAGCGGACCCCAGACCTCACAACCATAAAGGGCAATGGGTTTTATAACTGATTCAAGTATTTTTAGCCAGATCCTAATTGGTATGTTGAATTTGATGTTCCTTTTGATGGCATAGAAGGCCCTTCTTGCCTTGTCTCTCAGATTGTTCACAGCTTTGTGGAAGTTACATGTGGCGCTGATGTTTAGGCCGAGGTATGTATAGTTTTTTGTGTGCTCTAGGGCAACGGTGTCTAGATGGAATTTGTATTTGTTCTCCTGGCAACTGGACCTTTTTTGGAACACCATTCTTTTTGTCTTACTGAGATTTACTGTCAGGGCCCAGGTCTGACTGAATCTGTGCAGATGATCTAGGTGCTGCTGTAGGCCCTCCTTGGTTGGTGACAGAAGCACCAGATCATCAGCAAACAGTAGACATTTTACTTCAGATTCTAGTAGGGTGAGGCTGAGTGCTGCAGACTGTTCTAGTGCCCTCGCCAATTTGTTGATATATATGTTGAAGAGGGTGGGGCTTAAACTGCATCCCTGTCTCACCCCACAGCCCTGTGGAAAAAATGTGTGTGTTTTTTGCCAATTTTAACCGCACTCTTGTTGTTTGTGTACATGGATTTTATAATGTCGTATGTTTTTTCCCCAACACCACTTTCCATTAATTTGTATAGCAGACCCTCATGCCAAATTGAGTCAAAAGCTTTTTTGAAATCAACAAAGCATGAGAAGACTTTGCCTTTGTTTTGGTTTGTTTGTTTGTTTGTCAATTAGGGTGTGCAGGGTGAATACGTGGTCTGTCGTATGGTAATTTGGTAAAAAGCCAATTTGACATTTGCTCAGTACATTGTTTTCACTGAGGAAATGAACTAGTCTGCTGTTAATGATAATGCAGAGGATTTTCCTAAGGTTGCTGTTGACGCATATCCCACGGTAGTTATCGGGGTCAAATTTGTCTCCACTTTTGTGGATTGGGGTGATCAGTCCTTGGTTCCAAATATTGGGGAAGATGCCAGAGCTAAGGATGATGTTAAGGAGTTTAAGTATAGCCAATTGGAATTTGTTGAAGTTGAAGTCGGAAGTTTACATACAACCACTCCACAAATGTCTTATTAACAAACTATAGTTTTGGCAAGTCGGTTAGGAAATCTAGTAATTTTTCCAACAATTGTTTACAGACAGATTATTTCACTTATAATTCCCTGTATCACAATTCCAGTGGGTCAGAAGTTTACATACACTAAATTGACTGTGCCTTTAAACAGCTTGGAAAATTCCAGAAAATGATGTCATGGCTTTAGAAGCTTCTGATAGGCTAATTTACATCATTTGAGTCAATTGGAGGTGTACCTGTGGATGTATTTCAAGGCCTACCTTCAAACTCAGTGCCTCTTTGCTTGACATCATAGGAACATCAAATTAAAAGAAATCAGCCAAGACCTCAGAAAAATAATTGTAGACCTCCACAAGTCTGGTTCATCCTTGAGAGCAATTTCCAAACGCCTGAAGGTACCACGTTCATCTGTACAAACAATAGTACGCAAGTATAAACACCATGGGACCACGCAGCTGTCATACCGCTCAGGAAGGAGACGCGTTCTGTCTCCTAGAGATGAAGGTACTTTGGTGCGAAAAGTGCAAATCAATCCCAGAACAACAGCAAAGGCCCTTGTGAAGATGCTGGAGGAAACAGGTACAAAAGTATCTATATCCACAGTAAAACGAGTCCTATATCGACATAACCTGAAAGGCCGCTCAGCAAGGAAGAAGCCACTGCTCCAAAACCGCCATAAAAAAGCCAGACTACGGTTTGCAACTGCACATGGGGACAAAGATCGTACTTTTTGGAGAAATGTCCTCTGATCTGATTAAACAAAAATAGAACTGTTTGGCAATAATGACCATCGTTATGTTTGGAGGAAAAAGGGGGAGCTTGCAAGCCGAAGAACACCATCCCAACCGTGAAGCACAGGGGTGGCAGCATCATGCTGTGGGGGTGCTTTGCTGCAGGAGGGACTGGTGCACTTCACAAAATAGATTGCATCATGAGGAAGGAAGATTATGTGGATATATTTAGATATCTGATGTGCTGTTCCTTCTTTTTCTGTAGTGTATTTCTGTACAGTTTTAGTGATTCACCATAGTGAAGGCATAGGCTCAGGTTTTCTGGGTCTCTATGTTTTTGGTTGGATAGGTTTCTCAATTTCTTTCTTAGGTTTTTGAATTCTTCATCAAACCATTTGTCATTGTTCTTACTTTTCTTCGGTTTTCTGTTTGATTTATTTTTAGGTTTGATAGGGAAGCTGAGAGGTCAAATATACTGTTTAGGTTTTCTACTGCCAAGTTTACACCTTCACTATTACAGTGGAACGTTTTGTCCAGGAAGTTGTCTAAAAGGGACTGAATTTGTTGTTGCCTAATTGTTTTTTGGTAGGTTTCCACACTACTTTCCTTCCATCTATAGCATTTCTTAATATTATTCAGTTCCTTTGGCTTTGATGCCTCATGATTGAGTATTGCTCTGTTCAAGTAGACTGTGATTTTGCTGTGGTCTGATAGGGGTGTCAGTGGGCTGACTGTGAACGCTCTGAGAGACTCTGGGTTGAGGTCAGTGATAAAGTAGTCTCTCTCTCTCTCTCTCTCTCTCTGCTATTGTAGAATACACTGTGCTGTGGAGGGGGAGGTCAGATAAACATAGGCCTACTGCTTTATGCCCTCAACCTCACATCAATCCTCCTTAATGTGGTGGGTACTGACAGAGAGAAATCCCAGACTCCCACTTTCCCTAACTCTCTTCACAGACATGGACGCTAACCCTAATTATAGACGCATACCTACACAGACCCTAACCCAAATCACAGACATAGACCTACAAACACAGACCTTCTACTCAGACAAGACAGACCCTCTTTACAGACCATAACCATAGACACAGAAACAGACCCTCTCCAGACACACATACACACACACACAAACACACACACACACACACACACAGACTTAACCATAATAACAGACACCCACTCCACAGACAGCTCCTAACCCTAATCACAGAGACAGACCCTAACCCTCTGCAGACTTCCTCATTACTGATATTATAAGAGGTTCCTTTAGATCCTCTTATAATAAGCTGTATAAAAGGCTTCACATAATAACTCAGCATAAACGCCTGTGATAATAGCTGTATATTAGAGACCATAAACTCTCTGCTCTGAGAGCTTTTATAAACATCTAGAGGATGTGTTTAAACACCAGGAAGCTGAGCCAAGCTGAGGGCAACGACATGCCCGCACACACACACACACAAAAGCTTATACACACACCAGTGGCATAGAGAGATCATAAACCACCTTCAACAAAGGATTAATACAACATAATATTATTTCATAAAAATACTCACTGACTATCCATCTCTCTCTTTCTCTCTCTCTCTCTCTCTCTCTCTCTCTCTCTCTCTCTCTCTCTCTCTCTCTCTCTTTCTGTCCCATATACTCCCTCCCGCTCTCCTATAACTCTCTCACCCACTTCTGTCTATCTCTCAATTTGAAAGGCATATGGCAGACAGAGCAGGCAGTTCTTGCTGTAAAAGCACGTTCCTATCCTCCTTCGTTTTTAAATGAATTAAGTGAATGGAGCGATAGGGCACAGAGGTTAACATTATGGGAGTGACCGTGATCAAAGGAGGAGAGTTTACTACCCTGTATTAGTAACCGTTTCGCACACATACACACACACACACACACACACACACACACAGCTGTGTGCTAGTACCCACTCAATGAAGATAAGCGAGGAGACATCAGGACAGGAGAGACAGGAAGAGTCCAAATCCCCCCCCCCCTCCCCCCGCAACACACCCACACACACACTTTCAAACTTCAAGGTCCACTGTCAGACGTGAAGCAGGTGTCTGCCCTCCAACACACACACACATTATCATGGTGAGTGGGAGTTCCTCCACACCCCATTACCCTCTGATCAGCTCACTACAACTGAGCCTAGACTCACACACATCCTGTCAGAGAGAGAGAGGAGGGAGGGGCTCTCACTCTACCTTGTCCTACTCTGGCTTCTCCTGGAATCAAACTGCACATCAGGAATGAGAGAAATGAACTGGTGCAGTGCTTCATCAAATACTACAGTGCATTCGGAAAGTAATCAGACCCCTTGACATTTTCCACATTTTGTTACGTTACAGCCTTATTCTAAAATTTATTAAATAAAATAAAATCCCCATCAATCTACACACAATACCCCATAATGACATAGCAAAAACTGGTTTTTAGAAATGTTTGCAAATGTATTAAATATAAAAAACTGAAATACCTTACTTACATAAGTATTCAGACCCTTTGCTATGAGACTCGAAATTGAGCTCAGGCGTTTCCATTGATCATCCTTAAGATGTTTCTAAAACATGATTGGAGTCAACCTGTGGTTAATTCAAGTCTGGAACCACAAAGACTCTTCCTACAGCTGGCCGCCCGGCCAAACTGAGCAATCAGGGGAGAAGGGCATTGGTCAGGGAGGAGACCAAGAACCTGATGGTCACTCCGACAGAGCTCCAGAGTTCTTCTGTGGAGATGGGAGAACCTTCCAGAAGGACAACCATCTCACTCCACCACTCAGGCCTTTATGGTACAGTGGCCAGACGGAAGCCACTCCTCAGTAAAAGGCACATGACAGCTCACTTGGAGTTTGCCAAAAGGCACCTAAAGACTCTCAGACCATGAGAAACAAGATTCTCTGGTCTGATGAAACCAAGATTGAACTCTTTATACATTTGCAAACATTTCTAAAAACCTGTTTTTGCTTTGTCATTATTGGGTATTGTGTGTAGATTGATACGGAAAAAATAAAAATGTAATCAATTTTAGAATAAGGCTATAACGTAACAAAATGTGGAAAAAGACAAGGGGTCTGAATACTTTCCAAATGCACTGTATGTGAGACCTGGTCTGGTGCAGGAATGTGCTGCTAAACTCATCTCTTTCTCCTCTCTCTCTGCCTCTTTTTTTCTATCTGCAATTATAGTGTTTCACATAGAGGGAGCTAATGTTACCTTGCCAGTAGAAGCTTCCAGGTCCACCCACCACCAGTGTCCCCTCCTGAGGAAGAGAAAGTCTGGGTCAGTCCAGGGTTAGGACTAACTTCTTCAAGACTGGACAAAAGCTGAATTTATATACATTTGGGTCGGGCCGAGAGCCCTTGATCATGACCCCACAGGATCATATAAGCGACGATACTTAATCTGCCTGCGTTAAACCAAATTCAATGCACTTTAAAGGCCCAGTGCAGTCAAAAATATGATTTTCCTGTGTTTTATATTTCCATATTATGATAAAGCCCTTTTAGTGTAAGATCTGTTTGAAAAGACCGCCTGAAATTTCAGCCTATTTTGTTGGGATGGAGTTTTGGCCTGCCTGGTGTCATCACCAGGTAGTACATTAATTAACAGACCAATAAGAAAGTAAGTTCCAAACCTCTCTGCCAATAACAGCTAATTTACAGTTTTCCCCTCCCCATTCAGACTACTCCCAGACAGTTCTAGCAAAATTCTTGCTTTTGAAATTGCTCTTTGCTAAGAAGCTACGGTGGGGAAAAAAAGTATTTAGTCAGCCACCAATTGTGCAAGTTCTCCCACTTAAAAAGATGAGAGAGGCCTGTAATTTTCATCATAGGTACACGTCAACTATGACAGACAAATAGAGAAAACAAAATCCAGAAAATCACATTGTAGGATTTTTAATGAATTTATTTGCAAATTATGGTGAAAAATAAGTATTTGGTCACCTACAAACAAGCAAGATTTCTGGCTCTCACAGACCTGTAACTTCTTCTTTAAGAGGCTCCTCTGTCCTCCACTCGTTACCTGTATTAATGGCACCTGTTTGAACTTGTTATCAGTATAAAAGACACCTGTCCACAACCTCAAACAGTCACACTCCAAACTCCACTATGGCCAAGACCAAAGAGCTGTCAAAGGACACCAGAAACAAAATTGTAGACCTGCACCAGGCTGGGAAGACTGAATCTGCAATAGGTAAGCAGCTTGGTTTGAAGAAATCAACTGTGGGAACAATTATTAGGAAATGGAAGACATACAAGACCACTGATAATCTCCCTCGATCTGGGGCTCCACGCAAGATCTCACCCCGTGGGGTCAAAATGATCACAAGAACGGTGAGCAAAAATCCCAGAACCACACGGGGGGACCTAGTGAATGACCTGCAGAGAGCTGGGACCAAAGTAACAAAGCCTACCATCAGTAACACACTACGCCGCCAGGGACTCAAATCCTGCAGTGCCAGACGTGTCCCCCTGCTTAAGCCAGTACATGTCCAGGCCCGTCTGAAGTTTGCTAGAGTACATTTGGATGATCCAGAAGAGGATTGGGAGAATGTCATATGGTCAGATGAAACCAAAATAGAACTTTTTGGTAAAAACTCAACTCGTCGTGTTTGGAGGACAAAGAATGCTGAGTTGCATCCAAAGAACACCATACCTACTGTGAAGCATGGTGGTGGAAACATCATACTTTGGGGCTGTTTTTCTGCAAAGGGACCAGGACGACTGATCCGTGTAAAGGAAAGAATGAATGGGGCCATGTATCGTGAGATTTTGAGTGAAAACCTCCTTCCATCAGCAAGGGCATTGAAGATGAAACGTGGCTGGGTCTTTCAGCATGACAATGATCCCAAACACACCGCCCGGGCAACGAAGGAGTGGCTTCGTAAGAAGCATTTCAAGGTCCTGGAGTGGCCTAGCCAGTCTCCAGATCTCAACCCCATAGAAAATCTTTGGAGGGAGTTGAAAGTCTGTGTTGCCCAGCGACAGCCCCAAAACATCACTGCTCTAGAGGAGATCTGCATGGAGGAATGGGCCAAAATACCAGCAACAGTGTGTGAAAACCTTGTGAAGACTTACAGAAAACGTTTGACCTGTGTCATTGCCAACAAAGGGTATATAACAAAGTATTGAGAAACTTTTGTTATTGACCAAATACTTATTTTCCACCATAATTTGCAAATAAATTCATTAAAAATCCTACAATGTGATTTTCTGGATTTTTTTTCTTCTCATTTTGTCTGTCATAGTTGACGTGTACCTATGATAAAAATTACAGGCCTCTCTCATCTTTTTAAGTGGGAGAACTTGCACAATTGGTGGCTGACTAAATACTTTTTTTCCCCACTGTATTTTTTTTTTTTTTTTACCCTTTTAATTGGAAACAATCACAGTAAGATACTTCATTGTTACCCAAAAAATGTTTTAAAATTCCGATAAAAATGGCTGCATTGGAGTTTTAAGTGGCCTAGCTCGCCATGACTTCCCTGTATACATGCTGATTGATAAACATTGAAGAAACAATCATAAAAGACAATGTGTGTGTGTCTGTGTTTTTTTCTGTGTGTGTGTGTGTGTGTGTGTGTGTGTATGTAGAAGGGTAAGAGAGTTCACATGAGCAAGGCCCTCTGTGATTGAAACTGACAAAGTTGCATCCCTCCTAGCTCTCTCCACTCAAACCCTTAATGTCTCTCTATTGTCCTGAGAGGGGACGGGTCAGATGGAGAGAAAGGGAGGATGAGGAGGAAGGAGGCTGTTATGACAAACATTTCCTTTTACACACTCACACACGTCTTAGAATATGTTGACTCAGCTGTGATTGTGTGTTAGAAAAGAACTAAGGGGTTGTCTCTGAATTGAGGATTGTTATGACATGGACGGTGATGAGGATGTCATGTGTGTAGTGATGGTTGTTACCTTGGTGAAGTCCACACTGAACCCGGCCTGGCAGAACCCCTGTCCCTCCGGGTCAGGATCATCTGACAAACACAATCACACACCATATCAGATCATCGTTTTAACCCTCCTATGGTGAATTGTTATTACTTGAAGTGTTCCAAAAAGTCTGACCCTGACCCTCCAAGTAACTCTAACTTTACCTCTCCACTATTCCATTTGTCCAAACTCTATGTGGAAGAAATCGGAGTGCATGGTGTGTGTGTGTGCATCTGTGTGTATATAAACCTGGCTGATAATTAATCATTCTCTGTGTTCCAGAGGCACCCTGAGGAGAGGTGAAATGAGTCGTGACAACACACACACACACACACACACACACACACACACACACACACACACACACTGACTGCTATGTGTGTAAGCTGGAGTGTGTAAGCTCGGAAGTCATAAATCCACATTAAAATCTAAACGAGGAGCTCCCAGAGAGAAAGGTTGTAACACACACATTGGGGTTGGCTACATTACAGAGACTGAGTGTGTGTGTGCATGCATACGTGTGTGTGTAAATTTGTATGTGTGCGTGCGCTAGTGCAGGTGTGCTGGGTTTGTACAGTAGCATTGTGTGTCCAACCCCTTGGACCATCAAGTTGATCTCAATAAAAACTGTCCAGTAGAGTAGAATGTTTTATGTTTTTATTTTAAGTTGTTTGATGTCGATGTTTTCTAATCTCACTGACTGACAACATAAAACAAACCCTTAAATAACTTCCAGACAATCACTAAAACGCCAGATGTGTGTGTGTGTATGTGTTTGTGTGTGTGTGTGTGTATGTGTCAGGATGTTTGTGTAGAGAGTCAATGATAAGAGTTGTGTGTTTGGTTGGACGGTATTCAGATTTTTATATTGTCATACCTTCCTTCTCTCATACCGGGATTTATGGTAGTACCGGCATAGCACACAAGGGGGGGCTAAAGACGCAAGAAAAGCCCACTGGGCCTCTATTACCAGAATGCTAATACAATTAGCACAAACTAATAGTGAAATCACATAGCTAAATACTAATTACATTTACTTCATTTAGCAGACGCTCTTATCCAGAGCGACTTACAGTTAGTGAGTGCATACATTATACTTTTTTTTTTTTTCATACTGGCCCCCCGTGGGAATCGAACCCACAACCCTGGTGTTGCAAACGCCATGCTCTACCAACTGAGCTACATCTCTGCCGGCCATTCCCTCCCCTACCCTGGACGACGCTGGGCCAATTATGCGCCAACCCATGGGTCTCCCGGTCGGCTACGACAGAGCCTGGATTCGAACCAGGATCTCTAGTGGCACAGCTAGCGCTGAGATGCAGTGCCTTAGACCACTGCGCCACTCGGGAGGATGAGCAGACACGAACCGAAACTAATTGCAGACAGGCAAATACAGCTCATAAAGTTACACAAGCATAGCTAGTAGCTACCGACTGTCATTTTCGGCGAGTGTGGACATTTCCAAGCAAAAGTGAACGAGAGAAATTGTGCAAATTAACAAAGTTGTGATGCTTGCTTTTCTCAAAGAAAAGTAGCATGTGTACACGGAGCAGATGGGAGATGAACGGGGAGCTGTACAGATAACTCATCCAGAGCTCTTTGACTTCTGGCAGAAAGCCATTATAAGATATCTGATGGCAAACATTTAGTAGTGAATTGCATACAAGTGTAACTTCATCACCTCATGTGCGCTGCACAACAGAGACTCGCCGATAGATATATCTATGGACTCACCAGCTTGCTTCTCCTGTTGTACTATTTACAAACAAACACGTGACTGGATCAACTGTTCTGTGCCTAGTTGTGTGTTTGATTGGGTGTTTACGAATGGCCACCTGATAGTGACCTTAGCTTCTTATCCTGCTAATGGTTTTGACTGTAACCTATTAGTGTATTGGCCTCCAGCCATAGACAGTATATCTGAGTACTGAGTCTCTAGCCTCTTTTACTACAAGACACTATTGTCTTGCAATTTTGGTGTGTGTGTGTATTACGGCTGGGAATTGCCAGGGTTTCTCATGATTCTCACGATTCTAGATGTATTGCGATTCGCTACTGCGATTTTGTTGCGATTTGATGTTCCACATATATTACTCACTATACTGTATGTCTGCTGCAGAGAGACAAGAGAGAGCATGAGAAAATGAGTTTTGATCAGCCATGGAAATAAAAGTGCTGAAAACATGGTGGCTCACTATTTAAAAAGAAGATGGGGAACAAGCTATAGGATGAAAAATACCGGAGTTTTTGCGCAGGTACAGCCGACTAGCAAACGCTACCTAGCAACAAGAAATGCATAAATACATTTTACAAATCGATACTTGGAGTCAAATAAATTCGATTTTTTCCCCCATCACTAGTATGTATGTGTGTTTGTGTGTATGTGTTTGTACGTTATGTGTGTGTACGTGTGTGTGCGTGTGAACTCACTGGTCCTACAGGGTGAGTATTCTGCGTAGGCGCTGAAGTTCTGCACGGCAACATAGCAGGTTCCTACCGGGTCCTTCTCACCATTCACCTTCACTGTACGCCAGTGGTAGAGAGGAGCACAGGCCTAGACACACGGACACACACACACACACACACATATTACATGTATATGACTGGTTCAAAGTGTATTACAGTTTTTTACAATCACTTTGGCACTAATTTCAGAACCTTTTCAAAACTCTAGACACAAAACTCACAACCAATGATCAAAATGCCCTTTTTTCAATTGCTTGGATACAATACACATAAAACTAAGATCATTTGTTAATTTAACAAAAATCACCTGTTCAATATGACACAACATCAAAGTACTACTATTTCAAAAGGCAATTCACACATTACATTTCAGATGAGTGCCTATTCATTTCATTACAATTATCCAACTATCAATTGATACAACTGCTCAAAATGATAAGTAACTGCTGCATTACTCTTAATGCATAGTTGTATGGAAACAGACAAACAATATTCCATGTTTAGATCATGAAAGTTTCAAGATAACGAGATTCATTGTCACCAATTAGCGTGGAGCATGAACCAATTAGACTACATTATCTATGGATGTAATATTTCATCATCATTCTTTATCAGACACTGTTTCTATGGTCCCATGTACCACCTTTTCAGACTATTTACAGTATTGACAGTACTGCACTGTATGGATGCAGGCTCTTGTAATTGCTTGTCCAATTCTGCCAACTCGTTACTGATGATTGAGTTCACATTGTGGAACGAGTATATAAAGAATTGATTGGGATCCACTTGCAACAACATAGCGATACGTACTGTAACATGGAGCCGGCAGGTGATCCAGGTCACAATAGAGGACAAGCAGTGGTGGGAGGAAGATGAGGAAGACGTGTTGGTCAAAGGAATGGCAGGGGACAAGCACCCCTTCTGAGAGGTGGTCGTGGGCCTCGTTTGAGAGGTGTGGGGGAACATGGTAGAGGACAAGGCCACGGACCAAGACAGCGGCAGCAACAGCAAAGAGTGTCCAATGAAATCCGAGCAACAGTTGTAGACCATGTCATAAATCATGGCATGACAATGACTGAGGCGGCTACAATGATACAACCAAACCTCAGAAGGTCAACAATGTGGAATCCATAAGTTTGCCGACTATTGCACGCATGCTGAAAAGGCACCAGGTGTCTTTAAAACAACTATAGCATGTGCCTTTTGAAAGAAATGCAGACAAAGTGAAGCAAATGAGGACTGAGTATGTTCAGGTATGTTCAGTTTCAAGATGGCTGTTGTAATAAAATTCCCTAATAATTCTACATTGTACAGTAATCAGTAAATCTCTTTCCAAAATGTATTTTTACAACCATCACAAATTCATATATTTGGATGAGGCAGGCTTTAACCTGGCCAAGACAAGGAGGAGAGGTCGGAATTTCATTGGCCAGCGGGCAACCATCCAAGTACCTGGACAACGTGGGGCCAACATTACCATGTGTGCGGCTATATCAGAAGATGGTGTGGTGGGACGCAGACCTCGTATTGGATCATATGATGCAGCTCTCCTTGTAACCTTCCTTGATGAGCTCGATCAGGTCTGTAGAGCTGATGGCGTGACCTATGTAATTGTGTGGGATAATGTCAGGTTCCACCATGCTCATATGGTGCAAGCATGGTTTCAGGCCCATGTACAATTTATCCCCCTGTATTTACCCCCATACTCTCCTTTCCTTAACCCGATTGAGGAATTTTTCTCCACATGGAGATGGAAGGTTTATGATAGGCGCCCTCATGAACAAGTCACTCTTCTCCAGGCCATGGATGATGCATGCAATGACATCACGGCAGACCAGTGTCAGGCCTGGATTCGCCATGCCCGAAGGTTTTTTCCAAGATGTTTGGCTAATGAAAACATCCATTGTGATGTAGATGAGAACCTGTGGCCAAATCCACAAGACAGAGTTGATGAAAATGTAGAAGTACAGTATTCACGCCTATGTTTTGCTTTTTACAGTACAAGCAAGCAAGTTGAGGAACACTGCATTTTATGTTTTACAGTACTGTATTGTTTTTCATCAATATATTTCAGATTTTGTTCAATGATTCCACTGTGTCTGTAGTATTCTCTCTACTACTGCAGTACTTTTACAGGGATGTATTTACATGTAGTACCATAATGAAACATGTATCACCTATTTTGTACTACAATATTTAATGATTGTACGAACAATGACACAGTGAAACTATCGGTTGCTTGTGTGTGGGTGATCTAAATTAGTTTCATTGGTATTTCACAATAAATTTGTTTTTTGAACCAATGATTGTGCAAGATTTCTTTAAAGATATGAATGCACAATGCAATGTTTTGAACATTGGACAGCCTGTGTTACAAGTGATGACCGTTTTGTGTCTAGAGTTTTGAAAAATGACATCAAGGTTCTGAAATTAGTGCCAAAGTGATTGTAAAAAACTGTAGTTAGTCATAGCACTGATGGTTTACATCTATGATGGGTTAGGGTTAGACAGAATATAATTCCTCACCACCACTTTGCCTTTGTGAGTTCTAACTGAGGCTCCAAACCACTGGTGAGACTTGAACTCCAGAGGCTCCCTGGTGCCATTCACCTTAATCATCCTGTTATCTATAGAGAGAGATGGAGGGAGGGAGGTGGGAGGAGGGAAAGAGTGATAGACTTTTATTATGGCATTAATCAACCTGCCCCAGCCTTAATAGGTCTAGTCTCTGTACAGCATGTGTCATGCATGCCTATACACCATGGAAGGCCCAGATTTGTAAGCTAACTAAAGTAATATGGACAACACTAACTTTTTAAAATTATGTTTCTATTGAAGTTTCTAGAAATACACCTTGATCTTTAATGTCCATTGTCATGCTGTAAATGTGTATGACTGTGTGTGTGTGTGTGTGTGTGTGTGTCAGTGGGCGTTAGCCTGCTCCAGTGCAGATCCTTTCATGTGTTATTGAAGGCCAGCTGGGCCTGTTTAGAGAGACGGAGTCTCTACCCCTCATAAAACACCAGCAACCTACACACAGACACACACACACACACACACACACACTGAAGACTGCAGTTCTCCCAGCCCATACTAGACGACAGGTAAGAAAGAAATGTACTAATTATGAAATTTGAGTGAACTATCCCCATATGTCTTATGTCATGTTTTGTCATTAGAATGACCTCATGCACACCTGCACACTAACTCCTAACCCAGTTACAGTGGCTTGGTCTCTTCCCTTTGACTGCACCAGGCCAGGCGCACCACAGCCATGCCTCTGATCAACACAATGCACCCTCTCTAGTCTTATTGCTTAATTCCTTAAATCTCTCTCTCCTTCACCCTCCTCCCTCTGTCTTTCCCCCTGACTGAGGCCCTGCCCAGTATGGCTCTCTCTGTGTGTGTGTGTGTGTGTGTGTGTGTGTGTGTGTGTGTGTGTGTATGTGAGTGTGTGTGCGTGCGTGCGTGTGAGTGTGTGTGTGTGTGTGTGTGATGATAGATGATAGGCGTGTGTGTGTGTCTCTCATATTGCTGGTTTGTACCTGTATTAATGAAGCTACAGTAAATCTAGCCATGTCCACCATATTCATGCACATCAATCACACACACACACACACACACACACACACACACACACACACACACACACACACACACACAGATGAATTTGAAGATCTAATAAAAAGCAGACCTTCCCCCTCCCTCTTATCCACTCCAGTCTCAGAGGGAAACTGAATTCCCATGTGCTCACAGTTTACCCCCCCTAGCCCCCTGACCGCTTCATACACGCTCACACTTTACCCCTCCCCCAGGATAATTGAGAGAGTGATGGAGAGAGAGAGAGAGGAAGCGAGGGAGAGATTTAGGGAGAACGAGAGGAGTTATTAATCTAATTGCCCTTCCTATCAGAATAGACTGGTTAGTGCAACAGGAAGTCGTTTTTCAGTAAAGAAACAGAGGTGACAGTACCAGAATTCCAGAACACCAGACAGACAGATGCATTCAGCCACCACCCACCACTATATCTTTCTCATAGAAATGAATAGTAGTTCTATTTCTATGGCTCACTTCATACACACTCCAGCTGACAAAGACCATATGGATCATCACACACACACACACACACACACACACACACACACACGGACCATGCACACACTTACACACATTAGTTATGTAAGTTTGTCCGGATGTATAAAGTGCATCGGGTGAAATTACACTTCTAACAGGAACATACACACACACACACACACACACACACACACACACACACACACACACACACACACACACACACACACACACACACACACACACACACACACACACACACACATACAGTTCTTCTGTGTTCCTGAAACCTGAAGCCAACCACATGGGCAGGAGTTAACCCCTTCATACTCACTCATGAACTTTGTGCGAGCAGAACTAGCACACACACACACACACTCACGCACACATACGTCACACACACACACACAGGTACACAGCATGGTGTAACTCACTAGCGTTGTCGAAGGGTATCTGTGAGCAGCTGTGGGGTTGCTTGGTGGGGTCAGGGTTTGGGGGATAGGGACAGTAGTAGACAGCTCCCCCCTCTATGATGCCTGGCTGGGACGTGTTGGCTTTGGGCGCTCCCACCAACACACTCAACCTGCAGGGACACCGTCATCACACAGATATAATCCCACTAATTGAATGTTCACACACAAAACTTGAGAGAAAGAGATAGTCTTTAACACACACAGACACACACTCTGCGAGAGAGAGAGAGAGAGAGAGAGAGAGAGAGAGAGAGAGAGAGAGAGAGAGAGAGAGAGAGGAGAGAGAGAGAGAGTATTACACACATTCATTGGTCAAGACACATTAATATTTTAGTCATTTAGCAGAAGCTCTTATCCAGTGCATAAAACTAAGGAGCTGAAACAAGAAACATGATAGGAGCATCTTGGTAATAAAACAGTACTCAGATCCTTTACAAATCCCAGTGCTCATCACAGAGTCAGCACAGAAAGCAAAAGTACAGTAGGCAACTTGCATTATGACATACTGTTTCCTGCAGTCTTGGTGTGCTTGGAAAACTGTCCCAACACATAGTCTACTATTCTGTGACATTTGTAACTGTATTTGTGTTCACTTGCAAGATGAATTTCCAGTTGAAATAATTATTATATTCTATTATACTGTGAGTGAACCCATCTCTCTGTTCAGACATGGTTTTTCTGGGAATCCAGACTTAATTCAAGTAACCCAATATTAACCCGCAGACCTATGTGGGCTGTGGGCTGTTCGACATTTAAATTAAGAACATTCAAATGCAACGTTTTAAAGTGATAGTTGTGGTCTCGGACTGTTGTCACTCACGTGCTGCTTTCGGGGGTGGGTCGGTAGAAGTCCACGGAGTAACCAAAGTAGCTCCCCTCTGGTCCTCGGTACACGGCGGGGCGCTCCGCATGCAGGTTGAACCCCGAGACCACCGAAAGGACCGGCCACAGCACCGACACCACGCGACACAACATCCCACCGAACGCACACATCCTATAGGCGTACATTAACACCATCCCCGCAGCCAGACCAGTAGCCTATCACACCGCTTGAATCCGTTAGTAAGGAGAGACAAAGATGATAGGAGAGATGGAGGGAGAGAGATGTTTCTGTCTAGCCAGGTGAGTTATCCCAAGTTGTGCCCGTGCGTCCCGCTCTCGCCGCTGTCTCCCACACTAGCCACTCACACACACACTATCCTCCAGGTCGGATTTCTTGATGCTCTCACTCACACACACTCTAAACTTCTCTGCAGCCTGCAGCCAGACTCTCCTGTCGCTGGGGCGGCGCGCTTCTATTCTGTGTTCGCCCCGGTTGCACAACACCTCGACCCCCGCACCCCCACCAAGACGGCATCCAGACCACATCAGAACGCGTCATCAAGCTATCGTTTTATGGGGGGAAAAAACAATTTTGTCCTTGCGTAGGTTTTAATGGTGAAGCAATAAATATTATAAAGTGGATTTATTAATTCTCTCTCTCTTTTTCTGTCTCTCTTTTTCGCTCGCTCGCTCACTCTCACGCAGGCACGCACGCGCACAATAGCCCTATAATATGACATGTCTGATATTACAGGTTTCGCGGTGTTTTATTATTAAACCGTTTATTCTGACCGCGCCGGTTTAATGAGATGCGTTTCCTTCCATTAAAGAATAATCACCGGTAATTATCTCGCTTAATTATGACTGAGATCTAAAGTTAAACACGCCAGCCTGCGCACTAAAACTAAAGACGGGTTAGGCCTATCACGTTGTGTGTGTGTGTGTGTGTGTGATGGGTTTTCTCTCCCAAAAGTGAAGCTATAAATACACTCGTAGCCTATTCTGATCCAGACACAACTTGTGTGTGTGTGTGCGTGTTTTAGACATCTTGCCTGCATAGCCTACATCTTGTAGATCTAAAGTGTAATCTTATCAAAGCAGACATTTACATTTACATTTTAGTTATTTAGCAGACGCTCTTATCCAGAGCGACTTACAGGAGCAATTAGGGTTAAGTGCCTTGCTCAAGGGCACATCGACAGATTTTTCACCTAGTCGGCTCGGGGATTAGAACCAGCGACCTTTCGGTTACTGGCACTACGCTCTTAACCACTAAGCTACCTGCCGCCCCAGACCATTCCACTATGACCACATCACTCCTCTAGTGTGTGTGTGTGTGTGTGTGTGTGTGTTCCTGCATTAACTCAGTCTGCTCCTAACCACCATCAGGAGAGTTTTAATTACATCTGAACTTTAGAATGTTTAATTGTTGTCAAGAGACTGCAAGTCTCATATAGTCATAGTACGCTGTAAAACTGTGACTGTGTGCTTTGGAGTACGGGTCTTTCTCAGCTGTTATGAGGAACATGTTTAGGAGATGCTTTATGTCCATTTGTGTTAAAGAAACCAGAGTCCAAACATTTATGATCACCTTATTAACAATTTATTTAGCTGTGGACCTAAATGAAGTACTTAGGCTGAAATGTATGTTTTTGTGTTACTGTAAACAACTTCTTCCTATTTTCAGACAAGTGATATGAACCAGGCGGGGTTGTGTGTGTGGTGTGTGTGTTACAGAATCTGAGGCTGCATGGTGATGAGAGGGAGTCACAGTGAGCAACCTTGACCTACCAGATGGTGAATACAGACAAGTTTCCCCAACTCTCCTTAACCCCTCCCCCTCGCATGCCCTCCCTCTCTTTCCCCCTGCTGTTCTCAATCTCTTTCCTTACCTCTCTCTGCACCCCTCTTGCTGTCCGTACCTCTCTCTCTGTCTCAATCTACCCCTTCCCTCCATCCCTGCTAATGTATGTCAGTGTTGAACTCCAGAGACAGATGGAACCATAGTGGCTCATTACATTACAGACCAGCATATGGTCTCACACACACACACATGGTCACCAACAACAGACAGATGCAAACATAGAATGTACTGTGCCTGTGTACCTGCCATTCTCATAGAGCACATATGCGAAGTGTTTGAGCATGTTTCTGCTTGCCGTGTGCAGGCATTCAGAGGTGAAGGACAGTTTAACCCAGTGTACACACACACATATAAAGAGAGAGGTGGACTGTTCTTTCTCAACTGTTTCGTGTAAATCCAAGATGAACAGAATGAAAAAGAAATACACTTTAGACATTCAACAGGATATCAATTCTTAGAAACTTCATCACCTGGTAAGAATACACACACAGAGGGAGAACTAGAACAAGAGTAGTGCTCCTCTCTTTGGTGTGCCACAGGCCTGTGTTATGATGGTCCCTCACCAGGTAAAAGCGCTCTAATATGTATCAGTTTCAGTGTGCGTTCAATTTTTCAACCATCTGTTGTTGTTTTCTCCTCTCGCTCTCCCAGTCTCATCCAATAAAAACACACACAGAGATATCCCCTTTCCAATAACACACCACACTTAGACAGACACATGTATGCACATACACACAGGCCGTGTGCGAGTGCATTCTGTTAAAATCCATGATGCATTGTGGGTAAATTGTGACTGACTGATCTACAAACAATGAGTAGGTATTTATGATGCAAGTAGACAGATGGTTAGGCGAGACTATGATGCAACGCGATGTGTAGATCAGTCAGTCGGCAGTCGCCTGCAATGTTGAACAAGCCCACACACACACGAAGTGAAGAAAAAATTGTTTATTAGTTTGGGGGGTGTGGCAAAAAATACATGGAATACCATATCACTTCCTGTGTTGATGTGAAGAGAGAAGTCGCTCCGCGTGTAAAACCAGCCGAAGGTTCTACTTCCAGGTCAAACCACTAAACAGGAGGAATTTCTTCATATCTCTGCTGTGATTGGTCCCTTTATGCTGAAAACACCAGGGTGTGTGTGTGTGTTACCCTTTTACTGTAATCTCCTGTGACAACCCTTGAGGCCAGTTTCCCAGCCCCAGATTTAGGCTGCTCCTGGAATATTTCAATGGAGATAATGCAGTAAACCTAATCTGGGTCAGGGATACCCTGCCTCAGTATTAAGAGGTCAAACTAACTCAGCTGTAGTTAGAATAGGAGAGCGTGTGTGTGCGCGCGCATGTCTTGCGGAAAGCTTTGGTTGTTTATCTCTTTAACAGTCAGACAGCTGGGTGTTACAGAAGCATAGATCCAGTCACTCAGTTACAGGTTTACATCCAACGAGGTCAGCTGTCTCTTTTATATGTAGTTCTTAAGTGAATATATCCCAGAGTATAATAATATGCCATTTAGCAGACGCTTTTATCCAAAGCGACTTACAGTCATGTGTGCATACATTTTTAGGTATGGGTGGTCCCGGGGATCGAACCCACTACTACCCTGGCGTTACAAGCGCCATGCTCTACCAATTGAGCTACAGAGGACCATAAAACAGAGACAAGTAATCTATAGGGTGACAATAAGTCATTCAGCTTTTTACGACAAACCAAAAACATCCTGTGACTCAATTTACAGTCATGTAAAACATAACAGCATTAACAGTAAACAAGTGTCTGTAGTGGCTTATATGTTCTGTGTGTTTTTGTCCAGCCCAGGAAAGTGAGCAAATTCCTGTGTGTGTGCGTGCAGAGGTGTACATGTACTCTGTGTGTGTGTGTCTCAGTCTTTGTGGCCTTCTTTCCTGTAGGGATCAGTCAGTTCTCTACCACCCTAGCAGTGAGTTAGTTAAGTGAAGGAGAGCGTTCAGTAGTCCACAGCAGTTCTATGTAGGGCCACTTGGTCTGGAGGCAGCGTTTCACTGGAGTGTCGTCTGTCCTCACCATGGGATCCTCAAAGCCCAGGACCAGGGCTGTACCCTGCACATACTCCACCTGACACAGAGAGACAACACACACACTGTCAGTATGCACACACCTTACATTCTCATAGTGGTGTGACAGTTGCAGGCTGTTTTAGAGGTGTGCGTATATTTTACCCTCTCGTTGTGGTTGGACTGTTTCAGGCCATTGTAGTGGTAGACAGGGAAGGAGTCTGGGATTCCAGTATCCTGAAAACACACAATATACACCAGTTAACAATCATGGAGTAATCTCTGGGATGTGTGTGTGTCGATGACTCTGCTCTGGAAGATGTGTGTATCGGAACCCACAGTTTGACTAGAGAACATTCTCTAACCCACAGACAATTCAGCATATTTAGCCTGAAACCCTATCCATAACCCCAAACCCACGTACGTGTGTGTGCGCGCGCATTTGTGAAACCCTAACCCCAATCCCACAGAACAGCCTATATTAGAAACCAGTCAATAATGACAGAGCCAAACACTTTGGCGGGATGTTCCAGAATGCTAATAGACTGTTGGAGTGTGTTTACGTGAAACCATAACCCCAGTCTTTGTGTCTGTGTGTCCAGTTGGCTAATGGCAGTATAATTTCTTTGTGGCCGAGGGCCATTCCTCTGGTGAGTCCCTGAAGCCCTGATCACTTTAACACACTTCCCGCTCTTCTCTCTGTTCCCCCACCCCACCCTTCTTTCTCTTTGCCTCCTGCTCCCCCACTCTAAAGCCATGGTTCCCTGCCACCGAGTCCCTGTCTGAACAGGGGTTTGTGTAAATATATATTTATACATTACGGTCACCATTGCATTGCTGTAAAAGTTTTGACTCAACAAATTCATATCCATCGTCAGCCACAAGCCACCAACAAAACGGAAGCGCTCATGTACACGCATACACCAAATATATTTTTCATTCATTTGTCTTAGCAGTATGTTTTATGGATGTTGCTTCAGCTTTGAAGTATATCAGCTCCTCTTCAGTTACCTGATCAGGGAAGAACTCCAGGAGGAACGGAGCCAGCAGCACGATCCCCAAGCCCTCTGGATCCAACTTACTCTTCATCAGACTCACACTGGAGAGGGAGCGAGGGAGGGAGAGAGAGAAAGGGAAGGAGGGAGAGAGGAAATAGTTAAGTTTGTCAGACATTTCAACATGATCTTATACTGGCCTACCAAGCAAAAAGGCATTTTTGCTACATTAAATACATTAAATACATGCTTAATCATGTGGTATCCTGCCTCTATTGTATTGTGTTTTGGAGAAAATGGGGGTAATATTAGCAGTAACATAAGGTTACTGTGAAACCAAGGTAAATAAAATAAATTTTTCTCAGTTCCACGCTATGAGCAGTTACTGCCATTTTGCTTGGTAGGGCAGTATAGTCTAAGCACAGCAATGAGACATGCCTCCAATTCTTCAGAAATCCTAAATTGGCCCCGTTTTAAAGCAATGATAAAACTTGCGTCCACTGGAGGGAGAGAAGGAGGAGAGAAATGGGGTAGTGAGAAGGGACATTGGGAGAGAGATAGAGGAAGGGAAAGGGTGGAGGTGAGGAGGGGGGGAAGGAGTGGTGAGGAGGGGGTGAGGTGAGAGGAGAAGGGGTGGAAGTGAGGAGGGAGGGGTTGAGGTGAGGAGGGAGGGCGAGGGGTGGAGGTGAAGGGGGAGGGCGAGGGGTAGATGTGAAGAGAGGAGAAGGCGTGGAGGTGAGGAGAAGGGGTGAAGGTGAGGAGGGAGGGCGAGGGGTTGAGGTGAGGAGGGAGGGCGAGGGGTGGAGGTGAGGAGGGAGGGCGAGATGTGAAGAGAGGAGAAGGGGTGGAGGTGAGGAGAAGGGGTGAAGGTGAGGAGGGAGGGCGAGGGGTGGAGGTGAGGAGGGAGGGCGAGGGGTGGAGGTGAGGAGGGAGGGCGAGGGGTGGATGTGAAGAGAGGAGAAGGGGTGGAGGTGAGGAGAAGGGGTGCAGGTGAGGAGGGAGGGCGAGGGGTGGAGGTGAGGAGGGAGGGCGAGGGGTGGAGGTGAGGAGGGAGGGCGAGGGGTGGATGTGAAGAGAGGAGAAGGGGTGGAGGTGAGGAGAAGGGGTGCAGGTGAGGAGGGAGGGCGAGGGGTGGAGGTGAAGAGAAGGGGTAGAGGTGAGGAGGGAGGGCAAAGGGGTGGAGGTGAGGAGGGAGGGCAAAGGGGTGGAGGTGAGGAGGGAGGGCGAGGGGTGGAGGTGAGGAGGGAGGGCAAAGGGGTGGAGGTGAGGAGGGAGGGCAAAGGGGTGGAGGTGAGGAGGGAGGGCGAGAGGTGGAGGTGAGGAGGGAGGGCGAGAGGTGGAGGTGAGGAGGGAGGGCAAAGGGGTGGAGGTGAGGAGGGAGGGCGAGGGGTGGAGGTGAGGAGGGAGGGCAAAGGGGTGGAGGTGAGGAGGGAGGGCAAAGGGGTGGAGGTGAGGAGGGAGGGCAAAGGGGTGGAGGTGAGGAGGGAGGGCAAAGGGGTGGAGGTGAGGAGGGAGGGCAAAGGGGTGGAGGTGAGGAGGGAGGGCAAAGGGGTGGAGGTGAGGAGGGAGGGAAAAGGGGTGGCGGTGAGGAGGGAGGGCAAAGGGGTGGAGGTGAGGAGGGAGGGCGTGGTAGTGAGAAGGGCTGTCGGTGAGGTATAAATATGTAATGTCTAAAAGATTGTGTAAGAAAGCGAACCCTGGAGAAATGCACGATAACCTCATCTGATGATGAGGAGTTCTGGTGTGTGTATGTGTGCAGAAATAGTGCTGTGATACTAAATATACCACTAGACATTCCTGTGTGTTAGAGCAGTAATATTATTCTTATTCCAGTGATAAAAAAGAGACACGTTTCCCTTTTAAGGCAGAAATAAGAGGAGTGTTACATGCCCAGACACAGAGGCTGATAACCCAGTTACACTGTGTGTGTGTGTCATCTGATGTTGCAGTCAGGGAAATAATCCTCTGCATTATCATTAACAGCAGACTCCTACATTTCCTCTGTGAAAACAACGTCCTGAGCAAATGTCCAATTGGCTTTTTACAAAGTTACCCTACGACAGACCAGGTATTCACCCTAGACACCCTAATTGACAAACAAACAAACAGAAAGCAAAGTATTATCATGCTTTGTTGATTTCAAAAAAGCTTTTGACTTAATTTGTCATGAGGGTCTGCTATATAAATTGATAGAAAGCAGTGTTGGGGGGGGGGGGACATTCAACATTATAAAATCCATGTACACAAACAAGTGTGCAGTTAAAATTGCAAAAAAACACAGATTTCTTTCCTCAGGGCCGTGGGGTGAGACAGTGATGCAGCTTGAGCCCCACCCTCCAACATACACCGAGTATACAAACCATTATGCTCTTTCCATGACAGACTGACCAGGTGAAAGCTATGATCCCTTATTGATGTCACTTGTTAAATCCATTTCAAATCAGTGTAGATGAAGGGGAGGAGACCGGTTAAAGGAGGATTTTTAAGCATCGAGAACATTTCAGACATGGATTGTGTATGTTTGTTTTATCAATTTCAATCAATTTTATTTTATATAGCCCTTCTTACATCAGCTAATATCTCGAAGTGCTGTACAGAAACCCAGCCTAAAACCCCAAACAGCTAGTAATGCAGGTGTAGAAGCACGGTGGCTAGGAAAAACTCCCTAGAAAGGCAAAACCTAGGAAGAAACCTAGAGAGGAACCAGGCTATGAGGGGTGGCCAGTCCTCTTCTGGCTGTGCCGGGTGGAGATTATAACAGAACCATGCCAAGATGTTCAAAAATGTTCATAAGTGACAAGCATGGTCAAATAATAATCAGGAATAAATCTCAGTTGGCTTTTCATAGCCGATCATTAGAGTTTAAAACAGCAGGTCTGGGACAGGTAGGGGTTCCATAACCGCAGGCAGAACAGTTGAAACTGGAATAGCAGCAAGGCCAGGCGGACTGGGGACAGCAAGGAGTCACCACGGCCGGTAGTCCCGACGTATGGTCCTAGGGCTCAGGTCTCTCAGTTGGCTTTTCATAGCCGATCATTAAGAGTTGAAAACAGCAGGTCTGGGACAGGTAGGGGTTTCGTAGCCGCAGGCAGAACAGTTGAAACTGGAATAGCAGCAAGGCCAGGCGGACTGGGGACAGCAAGGTGTCATCATGCCCGGTAGTCCTGACGTATGGTCCTAGGGCTCAGGTTCTCAGAGAGAAAGAGAGAACGAGAGAATTAGAGAGAGCATACTTAAATTCACACAGGACACTGGATAAGACAGGAGAAGTACTCCAGGTATAACCAACTAACCCCAGCCCCCCGACACAAACTACTGCAGCATAAATACTGGAGGCTGAGACAGGAGCGGTCCGGAGACACTGTGGCCCCATCCGAAGAAACCCCCGGACAGGGCCAAACAGGAAGGATATAACCCCACCCACTCCGCCAAAGCACAGCCCCCGCACCACTAGAGGGATATCCCCAACCACCAACTTACAATCCTGAGACAAGGCCGAGTATAGCCCACAGAGGTCTCCACCACAGCACAAACCAAGGGGGGGGCGCCAACCCAGACAGGAAGATCACGTCAGTAACTCAACCCACTCAAGTGACGCACCCCTCCCAGGGACGGCATGAAAGAGCACCAGCAAGCCAGTGACTCAGCCCCTGCAACAGGGTTAGAGGCAGAGAACCCCAGTGGAGAGGGGAACCGGCCTGGCAGAGACAGCAAGGGCTGTTCGTTGCTCCAGCCTTTCCGTTCACCTTCACACTCCTGGGCCAGACTACACTCAATCATATGACCTACTGAAGAGATAAGTCTTCAGTAAAGACTTAAAGGTTGAGACCGAGTCTGCGTCTCTCACATGGGTAGGCAGACTGTTCCATAAAAATGGAGATCTATAGGAGAAAGCCCTGCCTCCCGCTGTTTGCTTAGAAATTCTAGGGACAATTAGGAGGCCTGCGTCTTGTGACCGTAGCGTACGTATTGGTATGTACGGCAGGACCAACTCGGAAAGATAGGTAGGAGCAAGCCCATGTAACGCTTTATAGGTTAACAGTAAAACCTTGAAATCAGCCCTTGCCTTAACAGGAAGCCAGTGTAGGGAAGCTAGCACTGGAGTAATATGATCAAATTTCTTGGTTCTAGTCAGGATTCTAGCAGCCGTATTTAGCACTAACTGAAGTTTATTTAGTGCTTTATCCGGGTAGCCGGAAAATAGAGCATTGCAGTAGTCTAACCTAGAAGTAACAAATGCATGGATTAATTTTTCTGCATCATTTTTGGACAGAAAATTTCTGATTTTTGCAATGTTACGTAGATGGAAAAAAGCTGTCCTTGAAACAGTCTTGATATGTTCGTCAAAAGAGAGATCAGGGTCAAGAGTAACGCCTAGGTCCTTCACAGTTTTATTTGAGACGACTTTACAACCATCAAGATGAATTGTCAGATTTAACAGAAGATCTCTTTGTTTCTTGGGACCTAGAACAAGCATCTCTGTTTTGTCCGAGTTTAAAAGTAAAAAGTTTTCAGCCATCCACTTCCTTATGTCTGAAACACAGGCTTCTAGCGAGGGCAATTTTGGGGCTTCACCATGCTTCATTGAAATGTACAGCTGTGTGTCATCCGCATAGCAGTGAAAGTTAACATTATGTTTTCGAATAACATCCCCAAGAGGTAAAATATATAGTGAAAACAATAGTGGTCCTAAAACGGAACCTTGAGGAACACCGAAATGTACAGTTGATTTGTCGGAGGACAGACCATTCACAGAGACAAACTGATATCTTTCCGACAGGTAGGATCTAAACCAGGCCAGAACTTGTCCGTGTAGACCAATTTGGGTTTCCAGTCTCTCCAAAAGAATGTGGTGATCGATGGTGTCAAAGGCAGCACTAAGGTCTAGTAGCACGAGGACAGATGCAGAGCCTCGGTCTGACGCCATTAAAAGGTCATTTACCACCTTCACAAGTGCAGTCTCAGTGCTATGATGGGGTCTAAAACCAGACTGAAGCATTTCGTATACATTGTTTGTCTTCAGAAAGGCAGTGAGTTGCTGCGCAACAGCTTTTTCTAAAATTTTTGAGAGGAATGGAAGATTCGATATAGGCCGATAGTTTTTTATATTTTCCGGGTCAAGGTTTGGCTTTTTCAAGAGAGGCTTTATCACTGCCACTTTTAGTGAGTTTGGTACACATCCGGTGGATAGAGAGCTGTTTATTATGTTCAACATAGGAGGGCCAAGCACAGGAAGCAGCTCCTTCAGCAGTTTAGTAGGAATAGGATCCAGTATGCAGCTTGAAGGTTTAGAGGCCATGATTATTTTCATCATTGTGTCAAGAGATATAGTACTAAAACACTTAAGTGTCTCTCCCGATCCCAGGCCCTCGCAGAGCTGTGCAGATCCAGGACAGCTAAGCCCTGGAGGAATACGCAGATTCAAAGAGGAGTCCGTAATTTGCTTTCTAATGGTCATGATCTTTTCCTCAAAGAAGTTCAAGAAGTTCACCGAATATCCTGGGATGGCACAAGGTCGGTATGACAATCTGGATACCTCCCAAGCCTACTGTCAGGGCCCAGGTCTGACAGAATCTGTGCAGAAGATCTAGGTGCTGCTGTAGGCTCTCCTTGGTTGGGGACAGAAGCACCAGATCATCAGCAAACTATAGACATTTGACTTCAGATTGTAGTAGGGTGAGGCCGGGTGCTGCAGACTGTTCTAGTGCCCTCGTTGATGTATACACGGAGTGTACAAAACATTAAGAACACCTTCCTAATATTGCGTTGCAGCCCCCCTCCCCCTCCCCCCCTTTTTAGAGGGTGAATGGGGAAGACAAAATAATTAAGTTCCTTTGAACGAGGTATGGCAATAGGTGCCAGGCGTACCGGTTTGTGTCAAGAACTGCGACGCTGCAGGGTTTTTCACGCTCAACGGTTTCCCGTGTGTATCAAGAATGGTCAACCACCCAAAGGACATCCAGCCAACTTGACAACTGTGGGAAGCATTGGAGTCGACATGGGCCTGTGGAACACTTGACACCTTTTAGAGTCCATGCCCCGACAAATTGAGGCTTTTCTTTTCTGAGTTCAAAAGGGGGGGAGGGGGAGGGGGGCTGCAACGCAATATTAGGAAGGTGTTCTTAATGTTTTGTACACTCCGTGTATACATCAACGAGGGCACTAGAACAGTCTGCAGCACCCGGCCTCACCCTACTACAATCTGAAGTCAAATGTCTATAGTTTGCTGATGATCTGGTGCTTCTGTCCCCAACCAAGGAGAGCCTACAGCAGCACCTAGATCTTCTGCACAGATTCTGTCAGACCTGGGCCCTGACAGTAGGCTTGGGAGGTATCCAGATTGTCATACCGACCTTGTGCCATCCCAGGATATTCGGTAATACCAGCACTGAACACAAGGGGCACTATTTTCAAACCCCACTGTAATCCGAAGGTTAGCAATGCTAACAAGTAAATGTAAAATCCCATAGAGAATGCTAACAAAATGCTAACGAGCGCATTGCAAACATTTTATGCAGTCTCTGATTTGAACTATTTGCAGGACAGACATCCCAGCTCATAAAGTTATACAACTAAAATTCTACTCACAGTTTGCCTCACGAAAAAAACTAATATTAGACAGAAAGGCTCTTGATCCAGGAGGGTATTCTCTGCTGTTACCAAGCGAAAGCTTGATTTTGGAAGAAGCTAATAACTTAGCTAGATAGCTAACTAGCTACTAAATTAGCAAACTAAATGCACAACTACAGAGCATTTAGCACATTTTAGATAGTTAACTTAAATAGCTTTAAGATATCTAAGTTGGCAAACATTTAGTAGTGAATTCCATACAGTAACTAGATCACATGGCACGTACTGCACAACAGCTCCGGTCTCTCATCGTTGTGTGCTTGTAAACAAACACTACGTGACTGGGGACTACCGGTAAAGCTTTACATTTAAAAATTATGTGACAGCTGAAATGAAGAACGCGATCTTTATCCCCTGACGAGTCGCACAAGTTGACTGCAGGTATTTACTCAAAAAGTAGCTACAAATATTCAAATGTATAAAAAAAAACTTCAAATAAAGTTTCAACAGTATTGATAGTACTGAAATACCATCCCATGGCTATTTCCAAATACCCCGGTATACCTTACCAAGCCTCCTTGACAGTGAATCTCAGTAAGACAAAAATTGTGAGAAAGAAAAAGGTCCAGTTGCCAGCAGGGGTTGGAACCTAAATTATTTTCCAATTGTTTCGTTCTGAACAGAACCACTATTTTCTTCATTTAATTCCACTGTCCCGACCAGCAAAATAAAGTTCTGAACCGGTTTGAACAACAAAAAAAGTATATTGTTCCTTTCTGTTCCTTTTTTAACCTGTGAAAAATCAACCATTTTTTACATTTCACTCATTAAATTACTTCACCAATCAGTGCGGATAGAGCAGGCAACCTAGTTGTTTAGATGCGTGATGGACAGACAAGTGTAGCCTATGGCGCAAGATGCAAATTACATTTTGCGGGTGGGGAGAGAGCGAGAGAGGGTTGAGGATGAGGCTTGAAGCACTGGGCATCTTGTGCTATGACATGCATTATATGAATTAGGTCCACAGAATTATACCTAGGAGGAGTGGCTTCTATGGAGGAACTTCAAATGTCCTTTGAGCTAGCTAGCTAACAAGCTTGTGTGTGCAGAGCGGCACCAGAATTAAAAACACGTCTTACAATTTTGTAGTTAATAAATCCAACGTGAAAAACGTGATAACTAGGCCTATAGTATCCTTAACTAGCATTGAATAAGTTAATCCATTCTTCTCTAGCTAATTAAAGATCTCTCCCTATCTTCTGAATCAAGCGCCAATGTAACGCCAGTAGGCTACAGTCAGTAGCCTATGCTTCAGAGGGGGAGGGGCAGGTAGCCTAAACACGCACAGGCAAAGATTTTCAGCTTGCATGCAGACACTGGAATACGTTTCTGAGTGACAGAGGGCTTTGAATAGGCGTTTTGTTGTGGGACTAGAAAAAAATGCCTGGAAAGTAAAATAATGTTATTAACCGGTTCTCATGCTTTTAAAATAACGGTTCTGTTCTCCTGCCAAATGTATGACCATATTAGAGACACATATTTCCCTCAGATTACACAGGCCCACAAAGAATTTAAAAACAAATCAATTTTGATAAACTCCCATATCTATTAGGTGAAATACCACAGTGTGCCATCACAGCAGCAAGATTTGTGACCTGTTGCCACAAGAAAACGGCAACCAGTGAAGCACCATTGTAAATACAAACTACACGACCAAAAGTATGTGGACACCTGCTTGTCGAACATCTCATTCCAAAATCATGGGCATTAATATGGAGTTGGCCCCCCCCTTTGCTGCTATAACAGCCCCACTCTTCTGGGGAAGGCTTTCCACTAGATGTTGGAACATTGCTGCGGGGACTTGCTTCCATTCAGCCACAAGAACATAATGAGGTTGGGCACTGATGTTGGGCGATTAGGCCTGGTTCGCAGTCGGCGTTCCAATTAATCCCAAAGGTGTTCGATGGGGTTGAGGTCAGGGCTCTGTGCAGGCCAGTCAAGTTCTTCCACACAGATCTCGACAAACCATCTGTATCGACCTTGCTTTGTGAACGGGGGCATTGTCATGCTGTAGCCTTAAGATTTCCCTTCACTGGAACTAAGGGGCCTAGCCCGAACCATGAAAAACAACCCCAGACCATTATTCCTCCTCCACCCAACTTTACAGTTGGCACTATGCATTGGGGCAGGTAGCATTCTCTTGGCATCCGCCAAAACCAGATTTGTCTGTCGGACTGACAGATGGTGATTCGTGAGTCACCCGTCCTGAGAACGCGTTTCCACTGCGCCAGAGTCCAATGGCGGCGAGCTTTACACCACTCCAGCCGACGCGTGGCATTGCGCATGGGGATCTTAGGTGATCCGACGAACAGTTATTGTGCTGACGTTGCTTCCAGAGCTAGTTTGGAACTCAGTAGTGAGTGTTGCAACCGAGGACAGACAATTTTTACACGTTATGCCCTTCAGCACTCGGCGGTCCCGTTCTGTGAGCTTGTGTAGCCTACCACTTCGCGGCTGAGCCGTTGTTGCTCCTAGACATTTCCACTTCACAATAACAGCACTTACAGTTGACCGGGGCAGCTCTAGCAAGGTAGAAATTTGACGGACTGACTTGTTGGAAAGGTGGCATCCTATGACGGTGCCACATTGAAAGTCACTGAGCTCATCAGTAAGGCCATTCTACTGCCAATGTTTATTTCACTTTTGTTTATTATCTATTCCACTTGCTTTGGCAATGTAAACATGTTTCCCATGCCAATAAAGCCCTTTGAATTGACTTATTCCCCACTCTAAACCCTCAATTACATCCTGCTGTTTAGTGTTTGTTTATGTGGGGAACTTGTGACACACACATCCTCATCAGTCGCACATTTTTAAACAAACAAACACATTTACTTATCCAGCTAGTTAGAAACATGATTATAGATGAAACCCTGATGAAGGCAGCATAGCTGTCGAAACATTCGTTAAATGTATTGCATCGGAGCCGCAGAGTGTTCGGCTTGTCTTTTCTAAGAAACATGGTTATATTCAGCAAACAGCTAACGTTTCTGCCATTGTAACTTGAACTGTTCAGTCTTGTCCCCACAGTGTGAAAGCTGTCCAGGTTGGTGTGGTCAGGTCAGCTGATGACTGTGTGATCTGGGCTGACCTTAAGGCGGGGATAACCAGAACCTTGTTTGAAGAAGCACTTTAAAGCATTTCCTCTCAGTCTTCCTGCTAGTAGTTAATGCCCCCCTCCATCCTCCCCTGCCCTCTTTCTCGCTCCCTCTGCACGTTTAGTGTTCTTTCTCTCTGGTTCTGCCTGTGTTCTCTCTGCTCTTTACCCAGCAGCAGTGAAACATGAGCTAAGGCGGCTGGAACTGGCACTGGACAAGAGCACACACACACACTTACTAGTATTCGGGTTCTGAGACGAGGTCTAGTGCCTTCATCACCTCCTCCAACAGAGAGTCTGGAATAAAGCCGTTATCTAGAGGGAGAGAAAGAGAGAATATTTCTCAGATCATTTTAGTCCAAACACAGCAAGGAGACAGGCCTCAGATTCCTCAGCAATTCTGTGTGTTTGTTTTCTGGGAGTCATGATTCTGGGAGTCATGATCAAAGAGGTGAGCTGGAGAGAGTGCCTTCACTTTCCCTCACACCGTTTACACTGTGCTATCTGAGGTACAGTAACTCATCACACACACGCGCGCAAAAGCACGAATGCCGGCCTTGTCCTCTCCTCTGTCTGACCTACATTCCTCAGCTATGACTTCTCTACCTGAGAGGACCAGCTTTAAACACTACCACGTGTGTACATGTGTGTGTGCATGTCCTACCCATCTACTTTAAACACTAACATATGAGTGTGTGTGTGTGTGCGTGCACGCATACATGGGTACAGTATGTGTGTGTTGTACATTGGGAAGGACTACAGCTGAGTCATAGCTTTACCCTAGGTTTCAAATTCTGTGTGGAACACTAACGAAGCTGTGTTTTATTGCATGCGTGCGAGACCTGTGTGTGTATGTTATTGCGTGCATGTGAGACCTACGTGTGTGTGTGTATGTATGTTATTGCATGCGAGACCTGTGTGTGTGTATGTTATTGCATGCGAGACCTGTGTGTGTGTGTATGTTATTGCGTGCATGCGAGACCTGTGTGTGTGTATGTTATTGCGTGCATGAGAGACCTGTGTGTGTAAAATGTATGCACTCACTAACTGTAAGTCGCTCTGGATAAGAGCGTCTGCTAAATGACTAAAATGTAAATGTAAATTATTGCGTGCACGTGGGATGTGTGTACAACCTGGCGCCTCTCTTCTATAACACAGTGAACTGGGCCGACTCTAGATGTGACACTGGCAGATTTATAGGGCTTTGACACTGCTCTCAACTCTGCTGGTTCTAGTGTGTGTGTATAAACATCCATATGGCATACATGAAAAATGTCACGAAACAGCAGAAACGGATCTCAGCGCAGACAGACCTATCAATTTCTCTCTCTGTTTCTCCCTCTCTTGATCCCTCTCTGGTCTGAATGGGTCAGTGTGTTTACTTCATATTTGGTGTGGAGGCGACCAGAACAGACTAGACTACTCTCCGCTGGTGAGGCTCACTTTGTTAGAAAATTCAACACACACAGGCGCACACACACCCTCAGCCACGCTAAGAGGCATATTGTTCTTATAAACCCGAAACGGAGGAATGTTGTTTACTGCGTCAGAAAAGATTACGCTTCAATTCCTGCTGGAACACACACACACACACACACACACACACACACACACAGGAGCACTCACTAAAGACGGACATCAAAGACAGCGACAAACACACAAATGTGTCTGTGCAAGTCTGGTCCATGGGGTGTGTGACTTTGGTGACCTTATCAGTCTTCAGCTGAACACACACACACACACACACACACTCCAGCAACATGCATCATGAGTCTGTAACCTCATCTCTCCATACATACACTACACATACATACAAAAGTATGTGGACACCCCTTCATATTAGTGGATTTGGCTACTTCAGCCACACCCGTTGCTGACAGGTGTATAAAATCGAGCACACTGCCATGCAATCTCCATAGACAAACATTGCCAGTAGAATGGCCTTACTGAAGAGCTCAGTGACTTTCAACGTGGCACCGTCATAGGTTGCCACCTTTCCAAGAAGTCAATTCGTCAAATTTCTGCTCTGCTAGAGTTGCCCCGGTCAACTGTAAGTGCTGTTATTGTGAAGTGGAAAAGTCTAGGAGCAACAACGGCTCAGCTGCGAAGTGGTAGCTCACAAGCTCACAGAACGGGACCGCCGAGTGCTGAAGCACGTAAAAATAGCCTGTCCTCGGTGGCAACACTCAATACTGAGTTCCAAACTGCCTCTGGAAGCAACGTCAGCACAAGAACAGTTTGTCGGGAGCTTCATGAAATGGGTTTCCATGGCCGAGCAGCCGCACACAAGCCTAAGATCACCATGCACAATGGCAAGCGTTGGCTGGAGTGGTGTAAAGCTTGCCGCCATTGGACTCTGGAGATGTGGAAACGTGTTCTCTGGAGTGATGAATCATGCTTCACCATCTGGCAGTCCGAAAGATTAATCTGGGTTTGGCGGATGCCAGGAGATCGCTACCTGCCCCAATGCATAGTGCCAACTGTAAAGTTTGGTGGAGGAGGAATAATGGTCTGGGGCAGTTATTTTATGGTTCGGGCTAGGCCCCTTAGTTCCAGTGAAGGGAAATCTTAACACTACAGCATACAATGACATTCTAGACGATTCTGTGCTTCCAACTTTGTGGCAACAGTTTGGGGAAGGCTCTTTCCAGTTTCAGCATGACAATGCACCTGTGCACAAAGCGAGGTCCATACAGAAATAGTTTGTTGAGATCGGTGTGGAAGAACTTGACTGGCCTGCACAGAGCCCTGACCTCAACCCCATCGAACACCTCTGGGATGATTTACGACTGCGAGCCAGGCCTAATCGCCCAACATCAGTGCCCGTCCTCACTAATGCGCTTGTGGCTGAATGGAAGCAAGCATACTTTTGGCAATGTAGTGTATCCCTCTCCTCTCCTCTCCATCTGAAATGTGTCTTCCGCATTTAACCCAACACCTCTGAATCAGAGAGGTGCGGTGGGCTCCGTTAATCGACATCCACGTCATCGGCGCTCTGTATTGGCGCTCGGGGAACAGTGGGTTAACTGCCTTGCTCAGGGGCAGAACAACAGATTTTGACCTTGTCCGCTCTGGGATTTGATCCAGCAACCTTTCGGTTACTGGCCCATAGGGCGTTGTGGACAGGGTGGCGGATGGGTGTAAGCATCTGCCTCTGATTCCAAAGGTTTCAAGTTCGAATCCAGCGATAGAAAGTTGCTTTTGCTTTTTTTTTTTTATTCGCCTGTCCCAAATCATAACCAAGTTAATGCCTGAACTTTAAACACTTCGAAATGTGACGTTTGGAACAACTTCTAAATTTGATGCTTGAGAAACGTGGGTGAATGTCTAATTCTGACGTTAGACTGAGAGCTGGTTGCCCTTCTCTCTCCCATCACATCAAATATTCTTCCTTCTCTCTATCACTCTATCCTTGCCTTTCCCCCCAGGTCACCCCAAAAGGAGGAAGAAGAGGATGGGAGCAGGTTGACTCAGCTGTGTGGGGATTGGGGTGGCCGGACACACACACTAACCCCAAAACAACAACAGCAGAGATGAGACGAGAGAGGACCCCCGCTCAGAGGATGAAGAGAAGAGAGGATGAGAAGATAGGGGTGGGAGGTTATACAGGCACATGCACTACCAGGAAGGAGAGAGGAGAAAAGATAACATGTCCAGCTATTTGTGTATTGGTGTGTGTGTGTGTGAGAAAGAGGCGATATACTGTTTATACCGTACATTTCGAAATACAGATGGTATGACATTCAATACCATTTTTCTTTTCTTTTTATAAACCGGTGTCTGCGAGGGTGCATGCTACGCCACTGCTTATAACTATAAGTATAACTATAAGAAAACTAAGATATTTCTATTAAATTATATCCAGCTCAGGGCTCCAGCTATGCATTTAGTTTGCTAACTTGCTAGCTAAGTGTCAAGCTCAAGCTTCTTGGTTACAGCAGAGACATTCCATCCCCTCCTGGATCAGGATCCCTGTTGCCTAAATTGTTTTGTGCGTTTTTATTTTAATAGCGCCCCGTGTGCACTTCCGGTAAAACCGTATACCCCGGTATGGTACAGAAACAGTATGAAAATCTGGATACCGCCCAACCCTAGATACTATCATTGAACAGTATTACCTTCTGGGTCGAAGGTTTGGAAGACTCTCCTGGCCTGTTCAGACGGAGACTCAGGAGCCACCAGACACATCTCCTACAAAGGCAAGAGAGAGAGGGACATATCTGTCAGATATCTCAACATTATCTTATAGTCTAAACACAGAAATTAGACAAGCTTCCAATTCTCCAGAAAACCCCAAGAGAAAGAGAGAGCGAGAGAGATGATGTTGTGTAGACCGAGACACACAGAGATCACATAATAGGTCAAGAATTAAAAGATTACAACACCCCCCCGGGAGACCCTGGAAACATGTAGAAAATGTAACACACACAGGCCATGTAACTTTTCTGATAATCTGAAACTGGAGAAGGAACAGACAAAGGCTCCCAGCAGTACTGTATCCTACACTGGCTCTAAGGAGTGCGTGTGTGTGTGTGTAAGCTAGCGTGTGAATGTCAGTGCTTGTGCGCGCGTGTGTGTGTACGTACGTACGTACGGACTATCATAATCATCAGGCTCTGTTGGGTTATTAGCTGATCTGCAGATAAAACCAGACGTTTTGTTTTCACTCAAAACACACAAATCAGCCAATCAGGCGCTCACACAGAGAGTTATAGTTGTTTGCTGACTCAGAGTGACGTTGCCAGGGGGACTCGGAGGAGAAATAAGGAGAGACAGATTTCACAGAGATGGGACAGTGTGTGTGTGTGTGTGTGTGTGTGTGTGTGTGTGTGTGTGTGTGTTGAGATGAGGGGGGTTAGTCCCGATCTCTGGATTCATCACTCCTTCACCCTCTAACTCTGTACCCCCTTAAGTTTCATAGTGAAATATGACAGTTTTGACAGGCTGGGAACCAAACTGCAAACGCAAACACACACCGTGGGTAGCCTAGTATTAATGACACTGGCTGCATCCACTGAACTGGAGTATGTTTACTACAGTGGCATACTATACAAACACACTCAGCGAAGAGCAAATAAACTGAGCACATCTCTTTCAGCCAGCCTTTATTAAAGTAGGAGCTCAGATGAGACGGTAGGTTATAGGGTATCACTGAGACATATTACTGTCCTGAGGGGTCACAGAGAGAGAGCTGGAGAGAGAGCGAGAGATGGACACAGGAAGAGAGATGGACAGAGGAAGAGAGATCAGGGGAAGAGAGATCAGGGGAAGAGTTGGGGAGAAAGAGACATCAAGAGGAGAAGACCCCCAGCTGGTAGGGAGGAGCGCGCACACACACATTTTTCCCTGTCAGAGCAGCTGGGGTGCAGAATGGTTAGATTTGTTGGTTTAAGTATCTCTATAAATCAAACAGTCCATTCTTCATCCAGATAGATAAGACAAGGAGTCAGACGTGAGTGTGTTAAGGGTTAATGAATGGTCAGGGGGTTAACTGCCCTTACAGTTTACATGAACGTAATTTACTGAGGAGGAGGCTGCTGAAGGGAGTGTGTATGTGTGACAAACAGTATAACCCAGCTATAGAGACGGGGTTAACTCATATACTCTCCTCTAGCAGTGAGGGTTAAGACTCAGGAAGAGTTATATCTGAAGGTAATAACACAGCGCTGGAACCTTGTAGAAACAGGATATGAGAGAGGCAGGAGAGGGGTAGACAACAGGAGATAGTCCCAGTCGGTATTCACGTAATAATATGGAATTCCCCTCGACCACGCCCACAAATTGCGGGAAAACAAACATTCTTTCTCATTCACCCCCATTGTAAAAGAGGCAACTTCGTCGTCGATTTTTTGTTATACAGAAATAACAGAACATGCCGAAAAGCTGCTGTTTTGTTCAATGTACATGTAGCCAGGTCAAAACTCCAGACCTATGGTTCGCAATGCTCACATGTAGGGAAATAGAGCCTGCGAGAAGAGCCCTTAAATGTCTTCAGGCTATCTGGTGTGGGAGACTGGGAAATGTGGGGACGCGGTGTCCAAGTAGGCTACACGTAGCTATGCATGTGGAAAACATTTCATTTCAGGTAAGACATTTAACTTGTTTAGTATAGTCCGTTTGTAACTCCACTCACTACTTGTGGCTGTATAGTCTGTTTGTGTTGTTGTCTTGGCTAGCTTAATGTTCCGGTCGGTAGGTAGCTAGCACTCACTCAAGTGGCTGCTAGCATCGTCATGAAAAGGGGAGAGGGAAGCAATACAATATTACGTTTTTCTAAGTAGTGAGAACGCTAGGGAGCAGGCAATGTTGAAAAGTAATCTTTAGACGTGCTGTCCTTTCCTTAAATGTAGTTTTGTAATCGACTAAAACAAGCAGACGGGATCATGTCTCTCTCTGGATATACTGTCCACGTCCATACAGCCAGCTGGGTTCTCAGTACATCGCGCAGACAGGAATAAAGAACTCTCCGGGAAGAAGAAAAGCGGTGGTGTATGTTTCATGATTAACTACTCATGGTGTGATTGTGATAACATACAGAAACTCAAGTCCTTTTGTTCACCCGACCTAGAATACCTCACAATCAAATGCCGACCGTATTACCTCCCAAGAGAATTCTCTTCGGTTATAGTCACAGCCGTGTATATTCCCCCTCAAGCCGATACCACGACGGCCCTCAAGGAACTACACTGGACTTTATGCAAACTGGAAACCACATACCTTGAGGCCGCATTTATTGAGCTGGGGATTTTAACAAAGCTAATTTGAGGAAACGCTACCGAAGTTCTATCAATACATTGACTGTAGTACTCGCTCTGGAAAAACACTCAACCACTGCTACTCCCCCTTTAGAGATGCCTACAAGGCCCTCCCCCACCCTCCCTTCAGCAAATCAGATCACGACTGCATTTTGCTCCTCACTTCCTATTAGGCAGAAACTCAAACAGGAAGTACCCGTGCTAAGGTCTATTCAACGCTGGTCTGATCAATCGGAATCCATGATTCAGGATTTGTTTGATCACGTGGACTGGGATATGTTCCGGGTAGCCTCTGAGAATAACATTGACGTATACACGGACACGGTGACTCATCCGGAAGTGTATTGGGGATGTTGTTCCCACAGTGACTATTAAAACCTACCCAAACCAGAAACTGTGGATAGATGGCAGCATTCACACAAAACTGAAAGCGCAAACCACCGCATTTAACCATGGCAAGGTGACTGGGAATATGGTTGAATACAAACAGTGTAGTTATTATCTCCGCAACGCAATCAAACAGGCAAAATGTCAATACAGAGACAAAGTGGAGTCGCAATTCAACGGCTCAGACCCGAGACGTATGTGGCAGGGTCTACAGACAATCACGGATTACAAAGGGAAACCAGCCACGTCGCGGACACCGACGTTTTGCTCCCGGACAAGCTAAAACACCTTCTTCGCCCGCTTTGAGGAGCGCGCCGTCTGTGCGGCGAGCTCCCAAGGACTGTGGGCTTTCGTTCTCCGTGGCCGACGTGAGTAAGACATTTAAACGCGTTAACCCTCACAGTGTTGCCGGCCTAGACGGCATCCCTAGCCACATCCTCATAGCATGCGCAGATCAGCTGGCTGGAGTGTTTACGGACATAGTCAATCTCTCCCTATCCCAGTCTGCTGTCCCCACTTGTTGCAAGATGTCCACCACTGTTCCTGTACCCAAGAAAGCAAAAGGTAACTGAACTAAATGACTATCGCCCCGTAGCACTCACTTCTGTCATCATGAAGTGCTTTGAGAGGCTAGTTAAGGATCATATCAACTCTACCTTACCTGACACCCTAGACCCACTTCAATTTGCTTACCGCCCCAATAGATCCACAGACGATGCAATCGCCATCACACTGCACACTGCCCTATCCCATCTGGACAAGAGGAATACCTATGTAAGAATGCTGTTCATTTATAGCTCAGCCTCCAACACCATAGTACCCTCCAAGCTGATCATTAAGCTCGGGGCCCTGGGTCTGAACCCCGCCCTGTGCAACTGGGTCCTGGACTTCCTGACGGGCCGCCCCCAGGTGGTGAAGGTAGGAAACAACACCTCCACACAGGGGCCCCACAAGGGTGCGTGCTCAGCCCCCTCCTGTGCTCCCTGTTCACCCATGACTGCGTGGCCACGCACGCCTCCAACTCAATCATCAAGTTTGCAGACGACATAACAGTAGTAGGCCTGATTACCAACAATGACGAGACAGCCTACAGGGAGGTGGTGAGGGCCCTGGCGGAGGGATGCCAGGAAAATAAAACGAAGGAGCTGATCGTGGACTTCAGGAAACACGCACCTATCCACGTCGATGGGACCGCAGTGGAGAAGGTGGAAAGCTTCAAGTTCCTCGGCGTATACGTCACTGGCAATCTGAAGTGGTCCACCCACACAGACAGGAGGCTGAAGAAATTTGGCTTGGCCCTTAAGACCCTCCCAAACTTTTACAGATGCACAATTGAGAGCATCCTGTCGGGCTGTATCACCACCTGGTACGGCAACTGCACCGCCCGCAACCGCAGGGCTCTCCAGAGAGTGGTGCGGTCTGCCCAACGCATCACCGGGGGCACACTGCCTCCCCTCCAGGACACCTACAGCACCTGACGTCACAGGAAGGCCAAAAAGATCAACAAGGACATCAACCACCCGAGCCACGGCCTGTTCACTCCGCTATCATCCAGAAGGCGAGGTCAGTACAGGTGCATCAAAGCTGTGACCGAGAGACTGAAAAACAGCTTCCATCTCAAGGCCATCAGACTGTTAAATAGCCATCACTAGCAGGCTACCACCCGGTATTCTATTCTACTGTATTTTAGTCAATGCCACGCCGACATTGCTCGTCCTAATATTTATATATTTCTTAATTCCATTCTTTTAGATGTGTGTATTGTTGTGAATTGTTAGATACTACTGCACTGTTGGAGCTAAGAACAAGCATTTCACTACACACGCAATAACATCTGCTAAATATGTGTATGTGACCAACACAATATGATTTGAAGAAAATTGTTTTTGAAAAAGGTCACGTTTTTGCTGTGAGCCAATGGGGTAACCTAGGTAACCACAGGTTGTTTTCCCCACTAGCGGGCAGGGTCGCAACGTTCTATCTAATACCGACTGGGTCTATCACCTCCATGCCTCTGTCATAACCAGGTCTTGAGTCTCCTTAGAGACAGTAGACATACTGTCATATACAGACGAGGCAACATATCATTCAATACCTGAAGTCTGCACACACACACACATACATACGATGAGCTCAGATACAATAACGTGACACACGTTAACAAAATATGTCTATGTACAGATAACTGCCAGAATTAAGGAAACACCAACATAAAGAGTCTTAATAGGGTCTGGGGCCACCACAAGCCACCAGAACAGTTTTAATGCACCTTGGCATAGATTCTACAAGTGTCTAACTTTATTGGAGGGATGCGACACCATTCTTCCATGATACATTCCATCATTTGGTGTTTTGTTGATGGTGGAGGAAAACGCTGTCTCAGGCGCCGCTCCAGAATCTCCCATAAGTGTTCAATTGGGTTGAGATCTGGTGACACACACACACACACACACACACACACCCTTTAAACCCCCTATGCTCCTTTGAGATCCCCTCGTTCAAAAAGTAACTGAAATGTCTTCAAGCCATGGTAGCCAAAATAATGGGCAACTGCGCATTTTTATACATGACGTGTTCTTAATTGCTTATTTAACACCCACTTTCAATATACAGTGGCTTGCGAAAGTATTCACCCCCCTTTGCATTTTTCCTATTTTGTTGCCTTACAACCTGGAATTAAAATTGATTTACACATTGGATTTACACAACATGCCTACCACTTTGAAGATGCAAAATATGTTTATTGTGACACAAACAAGAAATAAGACAAAAAAACAGAAAACTTGAGCATACATAACTATTCACCCCCCCAAAGTCAATACTTTGTAGAGCCACCTTTTGCAGCAATTACAGCCACAAGTCTCTTGGGGTATGTCTCTATAAGCTTGGCACATTTAGCCACTGGGATTTTTGCCCATTCTTCATGGCAAAACTGCTCCAGCTCCTTCAAGTTGGATGGGTTCCGCTGGTGTACAGCAATCTTTAAGTCATACCACAGATTCTCAATTGGATTGAGGTCTGGGCTTTGACTAGGCAATTCCAAGACATTTAAATGTTTCCCCTTAACCCACTCGAGTGTTGCTTTAGCAGTATGCTTAGGGTCATTGTCCTGCTAGAAGGTGAACCTCCGTCCCAGTCTCAAATCTCTGGAAGACTGAAACAGGTTTCCCTCAAGAATTTCCCTGTATTTAGCGCCATCCATCATTCCTTCAATTTTGACCAGTTTCCCAGTCCCTGCTGATGAAAAACATATATAATATGCCATTTAGCAGACGCTTTTATCCAAAGCGACTTACAGTCATGCGTGCATACATTTTTTGCATACATTGATGCTGTCACCACAATGCTTCACTGTGGGGATGGTGTTCTCGGGTTGATGAGAGGTGTTGGGTTTGCACCAGACAGAGTTTTCGTTGATGGCCAAATAGCTCAATTTTAGTCTCATCTGACCAGAGTACCTTCTTCCATATGTTTAGAGAGTCTCCCACATGGCTTTTGGCGAACACCAAACGTGTTTGCTTATTTATGGCCACTCTTCCGTAAAGCCCAGCTCTGTGGAGTGTATGGCTTAAAGTGGTCCTATGGACAGATACTCCAATCTCCGCTGTGGAGCTTTGCAGCTCCTTCAGGGTTATCTTTGGTCTCTGTTGCCTCTGATTAATGCCCTCCTTGCCTGGACCGTGAGTTTTGGTGGGCGGCCCTCTCTTGGCAGGTTTGTTGCGGTGCCATATTCTTTCCATTTTTTTATAATGGATTTAAAATGGTGCTCCGTGGGATGTTCAACGTTTCAGATATTTTTTTATAACCCAACCCTGATCTGTCCTTCTCCACAACTTTGTCCCTGACCTGTCTGGAGAGCTCCTTGGTCTTCATGGTGCCGCTTGCTTGGTGGTGCCCCTTGCTTAGTGGTGTTGCAGACTCTGGGGCCTTTCAGAACAGGTGTATATATACACACACTGAGATCATGAGACACTTAGATTGCACACAGGTGGACTTTATTTAACTAATTATGTGACTTCTGAAGGTAATTGGTTGCACAAGATATTATTTAGGGGCTTCATAGCAAAGGGGGTGAATACATATGCATTTTTTTAAACAAGTTATTTTTTGAATTTCACTTCACCAATTTTGACTATGTCCATTACATGAAATCCAAATAAAAATCCATTTAAATTACAGATTGTAATGCAACAAAATAGGAAAAACGCCAAGGGGGATGAATACTTTTGCAAGGCACTGTACTTTGTATCCCTCATTTCCTCAAGTGTTTCCTTTACTTTGGCAGTTACCTGTATGTGTGTAGAGTGTGTGGGTGTGTTAAATGCCAGGCCTACTAGTATGTCTTTGATGTGCGTTTTATTAGAGGCATGGAGATGCTGCTGAGTTTAGATTACATGTCATGTCACACACTCCACAGGGAAGGGGTGTGTGTGTGTGTGTGTATATATTAGCCCTGTCCCCTTCCAGCCTCTTGTTTGCTTGCACTGGACCAGAGGACTGCATTCTCTAAACGTGCACGTACGTGCACACACCCCGATGGTACAAAGACGGTGTGTGCGTGTTATGAAAATCAAGAGGAATGCATTCCGAACTAGCTCAGAACCTAATTCTGTTCCACAAACCCTCAACTCTGTGTTGTCTACTTGAGCAGATTCTTATTAAATCAGATCCAGCTCCTGAACAGCAACAGAAAACCTCTTAAAATAGAAACAACACACACACACACACACTAGTCCAGCTCATCTCTCTATTCATCTGGTTCTCTCCCCTGCCCTCCCACTTTAGTTTGGACGTTTTCTAACCCTCTTTCTATCCCTCTCACCTTTTCCTTCCCTCCCTCCTCCACCCTCTCCTTAACCCCTCGCTCTCTTCTGAGATGTAAGTAGTTGTAGCTGGGTGTAGCCTTACCCCGCTCTCGTCTATCCCCCTCTTCAGCTTCCCCTTCCTCCTTTCTCTACCCCTCCCTCTTTGTCCCTCTGTTCTGTCCTGACACATACTTTCATCTGTCTCTCCATCTATCCATCCCTGACCATTGTCTCCCTCTCTGTCACGCTAACAGGAACTCCTAGTCTACAGTGTGTGTGGTGTTAGTTTAGTGTTTCTCTTTGTTAGGTGGAGAGCCTCTTGAAGCAGAAGACTCAATTACACTCAGACCTTTGTCCTGGCTAAGAGGGGCTGAGAGGTGTGTGTGTGTGTGTGTGTTAGGGTAGAGGTGTGTGTGTGTGTGCCAGAGACAGACAGGTGATTAATGGTCTGTCAGGGACAACAAGCTGTCTGGGGTCTCTGTCTAGGTGTGTGTGTCTGAACAACAGAACAAGACTATAGAGAACAAGGCTATACAGGACAGCTATAGGCAGAGACCAGTCACAGACAAGGGGCCAGGCCCTTTCACACACAGCCTTTGTCCCTGCTAGAATAGAACAGGTCAGATGTGTCAGAGAATATTAATGACTGTTACTGTACACCTCTTTCACTCAGATCTAGCTTTGTGTGTGTGTGTGGTTGTGTGTGCGCACTCACAGGTAAGGTACCATAGCTCTTTTCTCTTTCTAAGATGCTCTGAAGGTGAGACCTGCCTCAGACCGATTGACCCCATCCTCTCTCGCTTTCTGAGACGTTTAGGGACATGTTACTTGTGTCTGTACTATACATCAGACACATGCTCTTTGGGGACACAGTGTGTATGTGTGTCAGACAGATGCCAGTTTCTTTAGGGACACTGAGGGCCAGAAGAGCTGCTCTATCTCCCGTTAAATCACTGACCCATAACTGAGCCGGTTAAACCATCAGAGCGCGTAAACACACACAGCTCCCGAGAGGAGCACAGGGATGAGAGGATGGAGGCCTGTGAATGTCATCACTCTCAGATGGAAAGGAAGAGGAGGACACACTACAGAAAGAGGAGAGGAAGAGGACATGGTCCCCTAGGGCAGCCAGAAGCCCTTCCTTCCTCACTCCCTTCTATCCTTTCAAGATTAAAATATGTCAAGATAAGGTTAATGACTGGATGAGCTGTATAGTAGAATTAGAACGCAGTGGCTGTACAGTAACATGCTATACATGACGTCAGAGCTCAGGGTCTCCGCTTCACATTGGGCAACTTTTTCTTGTCTGAGTGAGCGTATTGCTGTAAATTACGAGGACTTTATGTATTTTGAAAGATAAGACGTTGAGGATTATAATGAATACCGCTTTTATATCATACAAGCCAAACACCTGTGAGTCCAAATGTGCACTTCACATTTCCATATCACAAAACCAGTGGTGTAAGGTACTTACTAAAAAATACTTTAAAGTCCTAGTTTTTTTTTGGTATGTGTACTTTACTATTTATATTTGACAACTTTTATTTCACTACATTCCTAAAGAAAATGTACTTTTTACGCCATACATTTTCCCTGACACCCAAAAGTACTCGTTACATTTTGAATGCTTAGCAGGACAGGAAAATGGTCCAAGTCACACACGTATCAAGAGAACATCCCTGGTCATCCCTACTGCCTTTGATCCGGTGAACTCACTAAACACAAATGCTTCATTTGTAAATGATGTCTAAGTGTTGGAGTGAGCCCCCGCCTATCCGTAAATTAAAAAACAAGAAAATGGTGCCGTCTTGTTTGCTTAATATAAGGAATTTGAAATGATTAATACTTTTACATTTGATACTTAAGTATATTTTAGCAATTACATTTACTTTTGATATTTAAGTATATTTAAAACCAAATACTTTCAGACTTTTACTCAAGTAGTATTTTACTGGGTGACTTTCACTTGAGTCATTTTCTATTAAGGCATCTTTACTTTTACTCATGTATGACAATTGGGTACTTTTTCCAACACTGCATAAACCGCATGTCATAGTGTCAACATTTATGATCACTATGTTTGTACAAGATGACATGGTGTTATACCCTGGGTTGTCCTGAACAGAATGAGCCTGTTTGTTGTATTGATAAGAATATGTTGCACACCACGCATCTGAATGCACGCATGACTCCATTCTGTTAGCACCAAAATTACAATCTGCTTCTCTGAATTGCCTTGTGAAAGCCACACTAAGATCGTATTTGATAATTTAGCTAGTCATGTTGGCAATAGAATACGTTTTCAAATTATGCTCACCTGACCCAGATTGCGAATTTATAATGGTTTGTGTTCCAAACAAAACAACTACAAGTGTGCTTGCTCTAGTTCATCAGTGGCACAGCTAAGAGAGCTTTAAAAATAGAATAGTACATTGAAATTACTTAGGAACTGTGCACACTTTGGAGAGGTGAGTGGCCACTTGGAAACACCAGTCAGACCTCTCACTCAAACCCTTGTTTTAAATTGCATCTACACCAAATTTTCCAATAATATTCCTGTCATGTTACTGAATGTATGCAGAGCATTTTCTGATTTCGTTATCAACAAACGCGGTGAAAAGTATAGTAAATGTAAAACGCACATAAAATCAACAGTGTAATGTTTGGATTCAGTCTTGACTCAGGTGAACTATTGTGTCCTCACCTTTAATCTAATACTTTTCCCATAATCTCCAAACCTTTTAATTGCTGCCACGGTTATGCATATGCTTTCCATATTTCTTCTGTAAGAAACATTTAAATGTAGCCCTATCCATATAGGGTAATTTCCATGAGTGTAAAGGGTTAATAGGAGTAGGTATGGATGTTGTCTCAGTTTTCAAATACACATCTTCTCTCCACAATCTCTCTTCTCCTACCTGCCTTCCTTCCTTCTCCTCCCTCTGTAGTCTCATCCCCCTCTCCTCTCCTTCCTTCTCACTTTCTCTGTGGTGACAGAAGGCCTAAGATCCCATTACAGGCCATTATAGAGAGCCTGTAATGGGATGAAGAGAGGTGGATGGGGGGTGAGAAAGGTAAAGGGAGGGAGGGAGGGTGGTGGAGAGGGGGAGCTTTTGTTCCGTTAGATCAGATAAAAACACTAATGCTATTAGGCAGTCACACACTAATGGTCTAAAAGCCACACAGTAACAATGACGGGACATCACACACACACACACACTAGGTAGGGACACAGGGGAATACTAGCACAGGCATCACACACACAGCGAAGAGGGACAAGATTCATGGTTTGAGGTCAGCTCCAGAGGTCTCTCAACACCAACACACTGAACGCTGTTGTCGTCATCATCACACATACACATTAACTAGTTACAACTGTTCTAGATAGGACATTTACTCTCTTCTCACAACCCACAGTTATGACACGGTATGCAGTATGCACTGCAGTATGTGAGTGTGTGTGTGACAGGGCAGACCGCTCCTGTGAGTGTGTGTGTGTGTGTGTGTGTATGTGGACGGAGGAGAACCTAAACCGGATGCCATATCCTACATATCTTTGCTTACCATAATAATATGCGTAAACATGTTTAATTGCTTGCACAAAAGTTTAAAATGGTTTGAAGTACAAGTGTTTTTCTATAACCCTGTGACCCAGATCACACAGAATTCTCAGAGGCCTCAACTTGTGACAATCCAACCTTGAACTTGCTTAAGCTGCTGAATATCACTCTCTGTACACAAATCAGCAGATGCCTCACTGTTCTCATTGTTCAATTGAAAGATGAATGAGATTCATGTCACCCAATGTCTGTAATGATGCATGTATACGTAATTCAGAATGACTATATAGTCTTGAGACTCATTTGCTTCTTAGCCATTAGGGCTTTTTAACCACTGCTTTTGACATACTGTAAACATGCCATGCTATTAATTTTGTACTATGCTCTTGCATCTAAGATGTAACTTGTCCTTACAATACTGTATTAAATGTGTTACATCAACCACACCATGGCTGAGTCTCCCCTCTTTCCAGCCAAATAAACGTATCAGAAATTAGAGGTCTACAGAGTGTGTACACAATCTCCAGCGGGACAAACGGATCCAGATGGGAACTCTGGGATCACATTCCCAACAAGAAACCATCCACCTGAGGGCGCGCGCGCACACACACTACGGCAAATAACGCTAATCAGGATCATGTTCCCTGCTCTCAGGAATGTGTGTACTATGTTGCCAGTGCCTTGGGAGCCATGGTGGTTATTGGTAGTCATCACAATGAAATCATGAGGACCATGACTCTGGGTCATCTAGTTTGCCTCTACATGTGTTCCAGTCCCCTAGCAGGCAGACACTACCCAGTACCCTGCTTTATCCCAGGGGACATGGAACAAATGATAGTTCACTCCAACATCAAGATGTTTCCAACCCTCAAGACATGAGCGGAGTCTACACATTAGATGATATGGGACTTGGACTCATCTCAATATTAGACCCCTTTAAAAGGCCTGGAACCTGCTGCTTTTGGAGTTAACGATCACTTCATACAATAATTGTATTACACATTTCCTCTGAAATCCATTGGGTGTGGTGTTATGAGGTAAACGCTAGCTGTAACATTCTGTTTTCCTCTGATGCCATATCCTGTACCAGAGAGAATCAATTAGCTCCGCCTTAAGCTGATTGCTGGCTTTGATACGCAGGTATAACAGTATACAGTTACACACCCTCTAGCTCACAAACACACACAATTCACAGCCAAAAGAATCCAGCACCTGTATACAGTGGGGGAAAAAAGTATTTAGTCAGCCACCAATTGTGCAAGTTCTCCCACTTAAAAAGATGAGAGAGGCCTGTAATTTTCATCATAGGTACACGTCAACTATGACAGACAAATTGAGGGGAAAAAATCCAGAAAATCACATTGTAGGATTTTTAATGAATTTATTTGCAAATTATGGTGGAAAATAAGTATTTGGTCACCTACAAACAAGCAAGATTTCTGGCTCTCACAGACCTGTAACTTCTTCTTTAAGAGGCTCCTCTGTCCTCCACTCGTTACCTGTATTAATGGCACCTGTTTGAACTTGTTATGAGTATAAAAAGACACCTGTCCACAACCTCAAACAGTCACACTCCAAACTCCACTATGGCCAAGACCAAAGAGCTGTCAAAGGACACCAGAAACAAAATTGTAGACCTGCACCAGGCTGGGAAGACTGAATCTGCAATAGTTAAGCAGCTTGGTTTGAAGAAATCAACAGTGGGAGCAATTATTAGGAAATGGAAGACATACAAAACCACTGATAATCTCCCTCGATCTGGGGCTCCACGCAAGATCTCACCCCGTGGGGTCAAAATTATCATAAGAACGATGAGCAAACATCCCAGAACCACACGGGGGGACCTAGTGAATGACCTGCAGAGAGCTGGGACCAAAGTAACAAAGCCTACCATCAGTAACACACTACGCCGCCAGGGACTCAAATCCTGCAGTGCAAGACGTGTCCCCCTGCTTAAGCCAGTACATGTCCAGGCCCGTCTGAAGTTTGCTAGAGTGCATTTGGATGATCCAGAAGAGGATTGGGAGAATGTCATATGGTCAGATCAAACCAAAATATAATTTTTTGGTAAAAACTCAACTCGTCGTGTTTGGAGGACAAAGAATGCTGAGTTGCATCCAAAGAACACCATACCTACTGTGAAGCATGGGAGTGTAAACATCATGCTTTGGGGCTGTTTTTCTGCAAAGGGACCAGGACGACTGATCCGTGTAAAGGAAAGAATGAATGGGGCCATGTATCGTGAGATTCTGAGTGAAAACCTCCTTCCATCAGCAAGGGCATTGAAGATGAAACGTGGCTGGGTCTTTCAGCATGACAATGATCCCAAACACACCGCCCGGGCAACGAAGGAGTGGCTTCGTAAGAAGCATTTCAAGGTCCTGGAGTGGCCTAGCCAGTCTCCAGATCTCAACCCCATAGAAAATCTTTGGAGGGAGTTGAAAGTCCGTGTTGCCCAGCGACAGCCCCAAAACATCACTGCTCTAGAGGAGATCTGCATGGAGGAATGGGCCAAAATACCAGCAACAGTGTGTGAAAACCTTGTGAAGACTTACAGAAAACGTTTGACCTGTGTCATTGCCAACAAAGGGTATATAACAAAGTATTGAGACACTTTTGTTATTGACCAAATACTTATTTTCCACCATAATTTGCAAATAAATTCATTAAAAATCCTACAATGTGATTTTCTGGATTTTTTTCCCTCATTTTGTCTGTCATAGTTGACGTGTACCTATGATGAAAATTACAGGCCTCTCTCATCTTTTTAAGTGGGAGAACTTGCACAATTGGTGGCTGACTAAATACTTTTTTCCCCCACTGTACATATGCAGGAGGTTCTTTGAATGATAGTAAGAAATTCTTCCAAGAAAAATCAAAAATAGTGCTCCAAATTGTTACTAAGTAATTTTACTTAGAATGCGCAGTAGGGGGAAACAGTGCCACTGGCCACCCCACCACCATTGTTATATGTCGTTATCAATAAAGCGTCACAATACCCCCCGTCTCCGCTAAAACCATTGACAACTGCATGCCGTTTTCAAGGGATTGTTAAATAAATTTTAATTATTTGGTTGTAATATCATCACCTATTGAAGAGCATAGTCAGAACTACACATTTCAGATTTTTGCATGCAAAACAATTGCGCACATTTTGCTCAGCTCTATCAGAGTTACAGTGGGGAGAACAAGTATTTGATACACTGCCGATTTTGCAGGTTTTCCTACTTACAAAGCATGTAGAGGTCTGTAAATATTTTATCATAGGTACACTTCAACTGTGAGAGACGGAATCTAAAACAAAAATCCAGAAAATCACATTGTATGATTTTTAAGTAATTACATTTGCATTTTATTGCATGACATAAGTATTTGATACATCAGAAAAGCAGAACTTAATATTTGGTACAGAAACCTTTGTTTGCAATTACAGAGATCATACGTTTCCTGTAGGTCTTGACCAGGTTTGCACACACTGCAGCAGGGATTTTGGCCCACTCCTCCATACAGACCTTCTCCAGATCCTTCAGGTTTCGGGGCTGTCGCTGGGCAATACAGACTTTCAGCTCCCTCCAAAGATTTTCTATTGGGTTCAGGTCTGGAGACTGGCTAGGCCACTCCAGGACCTTGAGATGCTTCTTACGGAGCCACTCCTTAGTTGCCCTGGCTGTGTGTTTCGGGTCGTTGTCATGCTGGAAGACCCAGCCACGACCCATCTTCAATGCTCTTACTGAGGGAAGGAGATTGTTGGCCATTACCGCGATACATGGCCCCATCCATCTTCCCCTCAATACGGTGCAGTCGTCCTGTCCCCTTTGCAGAAAAGCATCCCCAAAGAATGATGTTTCCACCTCCATGCTTCACGGTTGGGATGGTGTTCTTGGGGTTGTACTCATCCTTCTTCTTCCTCCAAACACGGCGAGTGGAGTTTAGACCAAAAAGCTCTATTTTTGTCTCATCAGACCACATGACCTTCTCCCATTTCTCCTCTGGATCATCCAGATGGTCATTGGCTAACTTCAGACGGGCCTGGACATGCGCTGGCTTGAGCAGGGGGACCTTGCGTGCGCTGCAGGATTTTAATCCATGATGGCGTAGTGTGTTACTAATGGTTTTCTTTGAGACTGTGGTCCCAGCTCTCTTCAGGTCATTGAGGTCACCTTCCTCATGATCATTGATGCCCCACGAGGTGAGATCTTGCATGGAGCCCCAGACCGAGGTTGATTGACCGTCATCTTGAACTTCTTCCATTTTCTAATAATTGCGCCAACAGTTGTTGTCTTCTCACCAAGCTGCTTGCCTATTGTCCTGTAGCCCATCCCAGCCTTGTGCAGGTCTACAATTTTATCCCTGATGTCCTTACACAGCTCTCTGGTCTTGGCCATTGTGGAGAGGTTGGAGTCTGTTTGATTGAGTGTGTGGACAGGTGTCTTTTATACAGGTAAGGAGTTCAAACAGGTGCAGTTAATACAGGTAATGAGTGGAGAACAGGAGGGCTTGTTAAAGAAAAACTAACAGGTCTGTGAGAGCCGGAATTCTTACTGGTTGGTAGGTGATCAAATACTTATGTCATGCAATAAAATGCAAATTAATTACTTAAAAATCATACAATGTGATTTTCTGGATTGTTGTTTTAGATTCCGTCTCTCACAGTTGAAGTGTACCTATGATAAAAATTACAGACCTCTACATGCTTTGTAAGTAGGAAAACCTGCACAATCGGCAGTGTATCAAATACTTGTTCTCCCCACTGTATATAGCAAGTACTTGCATGCTTTTCATGATCAGTAAACATCAATGGATTATGTAATACGTGAGGGTAGCATTGGTAGCTCTCAATGTTGGCCACCATTAATTGGATATTTGAGTGATAAAATAAAATACCTGATAAGTACGAGTGGTTTAATATAATTTCCCCATCCTTTGTGGGCTCTGCCTGTCAAGCAGCAGAAGGGCGCATTTGCTGATGTACTGTTAGCTGATAATGTTTACTTTGAAAGCTACCAGTAGAAACTTCGTACAGTTGGCTAAATATATAGTGGTAAGTAGACCGAATGTACTTTTTTCCTCCAACCAATGTAAGCCTACCTAGCAAAGTTAGCCAACATTCCCTTTTCAACTTAGTTTTTAAGTATTTAATCGCGATTGCTGCTGAAAGTTAGGCACAAATATCATACCCGCCCAAAAATGCTAACCTCCACTGTTATTGTAATGGTTATATGATATTATATTTGTGCGTCTAACTTTTCACTCATCATTATTCACAATTCATTCAGGACTATCTGTAATCATGGTAGCATCCACATTAATTTAGAAGTGTTTAGAAACATACTTTACAATAAAAGTGACTTGAGAATAACAATACATGATCTACCATTAGGTAGCTTAGTGATTAAGAGCGTTGTGCCAGTAACCTAAAGGTCGCTGGTTCTAATCCCCGAGCCGACTAGGTGAAAAATATGTCGATGTGCCCTTGAGCAAGGCACTTAACCCTAATTGCTCCTGTAAGTCGCTCTGGATAAGAGCGTCTGCTAAATGACTAAAATGTAACTGAATCTGAAACACAACCAAAACAAACAGCAAAAGCGTCCAACAAGTTTGTAAAGAGACAAGCTTGATGTAGTCATTGTGTGCTAGGAATATGGGACCAAATACTTTTGACTACTTTAATACACATAAGTGAATTTGTCCCAATACTTTTGATCGCCTAAACGGTTCACCCAATATGGATTAAAATACTCTCAAACGTAAGCAGATAGTCCACACTTTAACCTCAGTCTTGGTATCACTTCAAATCCGAAGTGCTGGAGTACAGAGCCAAAACAACAACAAATGTGTCACTGTCCCAATACTTTTGGAGCTCACTGTATATGGCTAGTTAAGAAGCTAATTTTCAGTGGATAAACTAGATGGCTATATCCAAATATTGTTTCATTTGCTTGTCATCTATTATAGTGGTGATGACAGTAGCGTGCATGACTACTTTACCAGGACAAGGACTTGCCAATGTCAAGCTCTTTCCAAAAGCCTACTCTCTGATGAAGCAAGCTAAATGACATGTTGTTTGCTTATCTAGCTAGCTAGCTACATGCCAAATAGATAGGCTACCCTCACACACCTGAAATTACATTTTCAATTGATGTTTACTGATCATGGAAAGCATGCAGTTACTTGCTGTATAACTCTGATGCTAGAACTAGCTAAATGTGGAATGATTGGAAATGTGACGTTCTGACTATGCTCTTCAAGAGGTGATATTAAAACCAAATAGTTAGCTATACAACATTTATTTAACAATCCCTTGAAAACGGAAAGTAGTTGTCAATGGTTTTAGCAGAGCTGGGGGTCTCCTTGCCCCCCAGCAGTCAAATCAAACACTCAGCACCGTATTGCCGTTTTATTTAACAACCTATTGTTTCTGTTGCTGCGCAGCATGATAAAAAAAGAAATTGCAGTACATATTGCGCACTGATGTCTGAGGGGAAAAAACTGTGTTCGTTGTTTGCAGTAACTTCTTTGTTGTTGTAATATCTCAAACAGACGGGGCAGTTTCACCATTAAGGAGTCCAGCTATAAGAGTCAATTTGTAACAATTAATAAACGTTTTGAACATGCTGTCATTTCTCAACCCTCACATCAGCTGTGTTACACGCACACTGCTTGGCCCAAAACACTGGTGTGTGTGTGTGTGTGTGTAAGGGTGTGTGGGTGTTTTGTGCTGCTTGGCCCGGTTGCAGCTGACCGCAAGGCTTCAAGACAACGGCAAAAAACAGCAGCAACTAGCCATATAAGACCATACTACTGCCGTCCTATCTTTTCTAATACCTCCTTCTCTCGCTCTCCCAGTCTCTCTCTCTCTGATGTGAACTGTGCAGTACTAAATCTGTTAAAGAACACATTCCTGGTACGGCTTTTTCTGACCTGCCGCTGGAAGAGAGACTGGCTTATATTACACACAGACACACAGGGCCCAGGTTGAGTGTGTGTTTTTGTGGGATTCTTACCTTGGCGAAGAACACTGAGAGATGAGTCTCACTGCCAAGGATCCATATAGGGAACTTCGGAGACTTCAGGAACGCACCTACCTGAAACACACATACAAACCACAACTGGAGCAAAGCAGTTCTGATTCGGACTCCAGACTGACTTTACTGTCTGAACCCAGACCAGGTTCGTTTTACAGACTCTAAAGTATTTCTGATGCCAGTTCAACTGACAGGAGGAATGATCAGGGAATACAATCTGATGTCGTAATAAAATATGTACAGTAATAGAGAAGAGAAGGCTATGTGATATTGTTGCTAATACAATGGCTGTTCAATGGGCAGGTTTATAGCATGAACATACCAATGTACCCAGGTCTAACTCAGCTACCCAGACTTACTCAGCTATTCTACTACTCTACTGTCGTCCCGGCTCCTTACACATTTACATTTTAGTCATTTAGCAGACGCTCTTATCCAGAGCGACTTACAGTTGGTGAGTGCACTTTTTTTTTTTTTTTTTTTTTCCATACTGGTCCCCCGTGGGAATCGAACCCACAACCCTGGGTTCCATGCTCTACCAACTGAGCTACACCCTAGTCTCCAAAGGGTGAAAATCTGTCTTTTTTCTTTTCTGTAAAATGTTATTCTCGCCCTCGAATCTCCCAGTATGTGTGAGTGTGGGGTGTGTGTAGGGTTGGGGTTAGGACTATTGCCTCCAAACACATTTTCACATGGGAGCTTGCAGAGTGGTTTGTGTTTTCCACCACTATCCAAATCATAAATGTCCTACTACACAGTCAGTCACATACAAGTGTCAGTATGTGTGAGAGAGGGAGCGTGTATGAGAATGTGATTATTTGTGGTGCTGATTCTATCACAGCATGTTTGAATCTCTCTCCGCAATCATTCGAGACTAGTGAACAAGAACACAAACTCACCACCATGGTTTGGACATAACAAGCCTGAAGGAATGTCAGTCTGTGTGTGTGTGTTCGTACCTTGCAGTAGCGTAGTGACTCCATGAGAGTGAGGAAGCCCACTGATGCCTGGTTGTGGATACCATGGAGCTCTGAGGAAAAGAGAGAGGCCCAGCTTAGACCCAAAAAACTTTAAGTGAAACAACTTCTTTGGACAGTCTCTGTGTGCATGTTCCCCCAGTGAAAGTGTGGCTGATCACTGCCATCTAGTGTTCAGCTGTGGGATGACAGTCACCAGGAGACTGGACAACTTCTCCGTAACACCATTAGTAAACTGAGCAATAAATAGTTGCTTCTTCATAATGCACATTGAAGAAAAGTTTCAAATTAAATCACGCTGCCAGATAATGAGGTTTATTGCACAACACTTTGCACTAAGAAAATGTCATCCGCTGTGTGTGTTCGATTCCCACAGGGGACCAGTACGAAAAAAGTATGAAAATGTATGCACTCAATACTGTAAGTCGCTCTGGATAAGAGCATCTGCTAAATGACTAAAATTTAAAAATAATTGTGTCAGTGTGTGTGGAGTACTTACTCATGCCAGAGCACTCCCTGTCTCCGTCCCACACATTAGAGACAGCATGGCCCGTCACTAACAGGTTAACAAGACTCTGACTTCAGAGAGAAAGAAAGGTAGTGGCTTAACCTTTTTGGAACATCCCTTAGCTCAAGTTGTCAAAAGAAATGTAGCTGATAAAGATTAAATAAAGTGAGGGATCAGGGGACGTACCTGCCGTGGCCATAGACTGGATCTATGAGAGGCTCTGTAGTATCTTCAATCTCATTCCTTATGTTCTCTATCCCCTGTAGACACAAAGAGAAAGTGGTTACATGCACACACACAGAGTAATACACACCCACACACAAACACACGCAGAGCCTTACCTTGGTGAGGATGACAGAGTAGAGGAAGAGCAGGACTCCACAGCGCCCTTTCCAGGTTTCGTAGAGAGACACAACTTCCTCTCTAAGCTCTGATAATGACTTCACAATACGCTTCCTGTAGAGGTTAGAGGTCAGGGGCTAGAGGTGAGCGAGAGCACCTCTAACGAAATCACACTAATTTAGAGGTCAGAGACAGGAGGGGGGTTCAGGTTACTGTAGGTATAATAATCATACAACTACTGAACAGTTACTAAAACTTTATTGTATAGCAGTCATTTAAAGTCACACTGCTATGACTGTGCAGTAGTTCATGCTGACAGTGTTGTATGATGTCATTACGCAATGTGCCAGATGGCAATCTAATGCTCCTCTGGCAGAGAATCAAAGACTGTGTGTGTGTCTCATTAAGGAATCAGTGAGGAGTGTGTGTGCCGAGTCAGCAGGTTGTAAATCATTATCGAGAAACTCCAGTCACACACACAGGCTTAGCCAATCCCAGACAGATGGAGACACACACACACACTAGTGTTCCTGATTTTCCTGCAATGCAGTGCTCCTTTCATCTCCATGGAAGTCATGGCCAATAGAGAGACGAGCCACAGTCAGTAGAGTTACTTACTGGAGGATGCTGTGAAACCGCTCAAAGCCAAGATCCTCAGCAGCCAAAGCAGCTACACACAGGAGACACACACAGAGATGCAAACACACACACGTTTTAGCATCACACTCCGAGCAGTTAAGTGAAACAACTTAGGTAACGCTGACAGAACACAATGTCATTATTTTAGATAATGTGACAGTGACTGCAATACTACTCACTATCTAGTCTACCCACTATCATATGCAATGATTAATACCATCTCACTACAGCAATGCAGTTATTCATATTAGATGGGTATTAGTGGATTGATGAGTAGTGGGACTCACTAGGTTGCTGGTCTTGCATGTTCTGGCTGGTCTCTGGACCCCCTGTGAGGGGTGTGTGAGTGGTAGTGTGGGGGCCCTGTCCCTTGGCCCAGGTCACTAGGCAGTAGGAGGTAGTGGAGGAGGTAGAGCAGGCCTGTTCCAGGATCTCAGCCAGAGTAGAACACAGGGCCGCTTTCTGCTCCTCCTCTACAAGGAACACATACAATGAGAATCAGATTCATTGATTGCCAAGGTGCTGTCTGAAGATCTAGCCTAGGTTTCCATAGAAATATAAACCCAGTTATGATACGTCTCCAGTTACAACTTTCTCTGTTAAACAGGGTCAGGGCAGGGTTTCCCCAAACTCGGTCCTCGGGATCCAAAGGGGTGCATGTTTTGTTTTTTTCCCTTGCACTACACAGCCGATTCAAATAATTAACTAATCAACAAGCTTTAATCATTTGTATCAGCAGTGTAGTATTGTCGTGGAAATTCTAATCAAGTGAGACAGACTGTCATTTCTTCAAACAATCATCTTTATTTGTTATAGATTCATTATTGCAATAATGGAGCTGGTCAACGACCACCCGTAGGTGATTAGTTGAGAGCCCAACAGGAAATGCTGACGTCTTATATAGTGGACCTAAAAATGCTTAATCATGGCTGGTTCCACCCCTCCCTGGCAGATCAGGGCATCATACGCTACCTTGTGTTCATACAAACAAGTGATAACGTTACTCCTTTCTGTTCAAGCCAGCCTCTGTTCTCCTCATATCTCCACACAGCTGTGCCCTTGAACAGATATGAGAAGAACACTGAGGCTTTTTTTCTGATGCCGTGTGACCAAGTTGAACAGAAGCAGAGTGGAAAAACACCAGCTTCTTCTTACAAGACCTTCAAACAGACAGTTGGAAATGTACAGGTTTAAGGCTTATACAGCGCATGAAAATAACAGTTTGTAATTTTGCCACGACAAGTGTACGGGCAAAAACCAAAACGTGCTTCCCTTGGGGTCCCGAGGACCGAGTTTGGGAAATGCTGGGTTAGGGTTTGAGGTCAGGGTTACCTGTGATGTGTCTCCAGTTAGAACTCTCTCTGTTAAACAAGATGTTCTTCAGAAGGAAGGCCTGCAGGAAACACACAATCAGGAAATATTCTACAAGCATCTCTACACCAGTAGGATCAAAAAAGCAATAATAAATATAAACAGTATAATAAACAGTAGTAGAGAAGGCTTCTCAGCTGAGTGCCTGTCAGCTGACTTCCAGAAAGTGCTATCTAAGAAGATGTGTGCCTGTCGTGATATCATCACCCTGGTAACAGACACCAACACCCTCTACCTGGACCACCTAACTCATGTTTTTGTGTAAGGTTATGCACTGTCTGGTCTGGTGACTGGTCCATACCTGTACAGGAGCAATGACAGCGCATGGTCCTCCTTCAAACTGCTCCAGTGCTGTGTGTTCTGTCTCACTGAAGACCAACCCTGTAACATAGGAATCACATCAGTCACTTATTTTGCCCCACCACTACCTGGTTCAACACTGACAATGTCTGGATTGTGTTCAGGTTAGAGGGGGTTACAGAGGGGTGCACCAGAATGGAGCGAAGCAGAGGTGAGGCCGCTTACCTTGGGTCCATCTCCGAAAGATTGAAGCGGACATCCCGTTGCTGCCTGGTCTTTCCCAAACTATATCCACAACCTCTTTATTTAACTCCCCCATCTCTCCTTACCTTACACTGGTCCTACAGCCCTGGCTAACGGTTAGCTGGCTAGCTAACTACAATCAAATACAGAGCCGTCACTGCGCACACAGCCACGGTCCCGTTCGGATTTTCCAGGAACTGGTGCTTCGCTTCCCTCGGCAGACGGGGCCGGTGGCATCCGCCACAACGAAGCTCCGTGACAGGGCAGTCTCCCCGGTCTGACCAGCGGACAGGCGGGAGATATGAGCATCAACGTTAGTTAGTTAACCTAGCTAATGTTAGGTGGGCCCACTACTCCAGCAAAGCAGCGTGCGTAAACTAGCTACCTAACGTTAGCTGCCTAGCTAATTGGTCAGCTGTCCAGATTGATAACAATAAATTAGCGAGCCAGGCTGTTAGCGAACTGCTCAATTCCCCTTGCTCCAAGTCGTACCGTCCTTGCTAGCCTGCTAACGTTAACTCGTTAGTACCAGTTTGCAACGTTAGCTAGCTAAATGCATCACGTTTTGATGTTCCAAAGAGAGGCGGTGGCAGTTTAAATTCAGGTCTAACTTTCGTTTAGTCCATTTTTAGGAGGCAAAAGCCTGTAATGGACATCCGAAGTAGTAAAAATATATGCTTATTGTCGGTATCAAATACTAGCTAGCCGTCTGTCATTCTATTTACAACAGCTGTTTGGGAATGTGTATTGAGTGACGTAAACGCTCGTAGCTGTGGATTGGGCCAAATCCAGAATGTTCTTGAGGCACGGGCTCCAGCTTGGCAGCCCATTGGTGAGTTCAGAATGTCATTTATCCACGTCATATCTTTCCCGCCTATTTTCCCGTCTACATTACCTCAGTGACGTTTGGTTCACCACTTTATCAATAGAATTTTAGCAAATACTCAACAAATTAAGGTTGTATATAATAACTGAGACACAAGAAAACGCAACATCAAATCGATTGACTTTTGCATTCTCAAACAGCGACTGTTCTTACTGTCATTCATTGGGACTGGAACTGTTTGTCCACTATCATACTCCGTAGCTGCTGGGTTAGCAGTACTGGGCATGTGCACTCACACCCTACGCGTGGACTAATTTGTCCCCATATTTTTTTACAGTGATTCTAACATAGATTATAAAACTTGATTGCAAATCGTTCTTGTTGTAATGGGAGGGCAAACCAAGGGCAAAAAGAAGAACAAAGCCAAGAGGAAAGATCCGCGCTCTAATGGAGGTATGTGACGTATCTAACGCGTTAGCTAGATCGCTATATAGGACAACTAGTGTTGTTGTCTATGTGTGATATCTGTGATATCATGTGTGATAGCTACAGTGCCTTCAGAAAGTATCCATACCGTTTGACTTATTCCATATTTTGTTGTTTTACAGCCGGAATTCAAAATTGATTAAATATGTTTTTCCTCTCCCATCTACACACAATACCAAATCAAATGTATTCATAAAGCCCTTTTTACATCAGCAGTACTTATACAGAAACCCAGCCTAAAACCCCAAACAGCAAACAATGCAGATGTAGAAGCACGGTGGCTAGGAAAAACTCCCTAGAAAGGCAGGAACCTAGGAAGAAACCTAGAGAGGAACCCGGCTCTGAGGGGTGGACAGTTCTCTTCTGGCGGTGCTGGGTGGAGATTATAAGAGTACATAGCCAGTAAGGCCAGATTGTTCTTCAAGATGTTCATAGAAGACCAGCAGGGTCAAATAATAATCACAGTGGTTGTAGAGGGTGCAACAGGTCAGTAACTCATGAATAAATGTCAGTTGGATTTTCATAGCCGAGCATTCAGAGGTCGAGACAGCAGGTCCGGGTCAAGGTACAGTAGCACGTCCGGTGAACAGGTCAGGGTTACATAGCCACAGGCAGAACAGTTGAAACTGGAGCAGCAGCAAGACCTGGTGGACTGGGGACAACCAGGAGTCATCAGGCCAGGTAGTCCTGAGGCATGATCCTAGGGCTGAGGTCTTCCGGGAGGGGAGGAAGAGAGAGATAATTAGAGGGAGCATACTTAAATTCACACAGGACACCAGATAAGACAGGATAATTACATCAGATATAGCAGACTGACCCTAGCCCCCGGCCCATAGACTATTGCAGCATAGATACTGGAGGCTGAGACGGGGGACGGGGGACGGGGGACGGGGGGGGGGGGGACGGGGTCGAGGGACACTGGCCCCTTCAGACGATACCCCCGAACAGAGCCAACCAGGCAGGATATAACCCCACCCACTTTGCCAAAGCACAGCCCCCAAACCACTAGAGGGATCATCAACAGACCACCAACTTACTACCCAGAGATACCCCATAATGACAAAGTGAAAACATGTTTTAAAATAAAATAATGAAATACAGAAATATCTAATTTACATAAGTATTCACACACTGAGTCACCTTTGGTATCGATTACAGCTGTAAGTCTTTCTGGGTAAGTCTCAAAGCGCTTTCCACACCTGGATTGTGCAACATTTGCCCATTATTCTTTAAAAAAAATATTCAAGTTCTGTCAAATTGGTTATTGATCTTTGCTAGACAACCATTTGCAGGTCTTGCCATAGATTTTCAAGTAGATTTAAGTCAAAACTGTAACTCGGCCACTTAGGGACATTCACTGTCTTCTTGGTAAGCAACCCCAGTGTAGATTTGGCATTGTGTTTTGTGGTTATTGTCCTGCTGAAAGATGATTTCATCTCCCAGTGTCTGGTGGAAAGCAGTCTGAACCAGGTTTTTCTCTAGGACTTTGCCTGTGCTTTGCTCCATTTGGTTTATTTTTTATCCTGAAAAACTCCCCAGTCCTTAACGATTACAAGCATACCCATAACATGGTGCAGCCACCACTATGCTTGAAAATATGAAGAGTGGTACTCAGTAATGTGTTTTATTGGATTTTCCCCAAACATAACACTTTCTTTGCCACATTTTTTGCAGTATTACTTTAGTGCCTTGTTGCAAACAGAATGCATGTTTTGGAATATTTGTATTCTGTAAAGGCTTTCTTCTTTTCACTCTGTCAATTAGGTTAGTATTGTGGATTGTTTGTGGGACTATGTAGCCAAGTTTTATCTATGATCGTATGCTATCCATGTTTTTTGTATGTTCTGTTTATCTGTGAATTAACCAATGCTATTAGGCCACACCCGGCCATGATTACAGACACCTGCGTATGTCCTTTGACACTATATAAACTAGTGACCCGCAGTGTTTGTCATTATACCCTGATGAAGACAGCTTGTCTGTCGAAATGTTGGTTATTAGGATATTAAATTATTGCATCTGAGCTCCTAGAGTGTGCGGCTTTCCTTTTCTTTTTAAAGTGTTTTACTCTGTTAGCCAGCACCTCGCCTAAATAGGTGTGCGTTTCTTTCGCCTCTATAGTATTGTGGAGTAACTACAATGTTGTTGATCCATCCTCAGTTTTCTATCACAGCCATTAATCTCAGTAAAACCGTTTTAAAGCCACCATTGGCCTCAATGTGAAATCGCTGTGCGGTTTCCTTCCTCTACAGCAACTGAGTTAGGAAGGACACCTGTATATGTGTAGTGACTGGGTGTATTGATACACCATCCAAAGTGTAATGAATAACTTCACAATGCTTAAAGGGATATTCTATGTCTGCTTTTTTTTTTACCCTTCTACCAATAGGTGCCCTTCTTTGCGAGGCATTGGAAAACCTCCCTGGTCTTTGTGGTTGAATCTGTGTTTGATATTCACTGCTCGACTAAATGACCTTACAGATAATTGTATGTGTGGGGCACAGAGATGAGGTAGTCATTCAAAAATCATGTTAAACATTATTATTGCACACAGTGAGTCCATGCAACTTATTATGTGACTTGTTAAGGACATTTTTACTCCTGAACTTTAGGCTCGTCATAACAAAGGGGTTGAATATTTATTGACTCAAGACTTTTCAGCTTTTCATTTAAAAATGTTAAAAACATAATTCCACTTTTACATTATGGGGGTATTGTGTGTAGGCCAGTGACAAAAAACCCCTCAATTTAATCAATTTTCTATTCAGGCTGTAACAAAATGTGGAAAAAGTCAAGGGGTGTGAATACTTTCTGAAGGCACTGTGCCTCGCTAGTCTACTCTGGAAAGAACAAGCTAGCGAGCTAACTTGCTACCTAGCTACAGTAACAGTAGCCAGACTTATATAGGCTATTGTTAACAATAGGGACTCTGTTGCAACAGGCTCTGGAGTGGCAGGTCTGTCACCTCAAGATAGAATGAAGCTGAAGATGCAGGAGAAAGCCAAGAAGAAAACTGCTGAGAAATATACTGTAGAACAACTACTGGAGAAGGTAGATCACACACAAACACACACCAGACATACTCTCTCTTTCTCCTGTTTAAGATGGAGTCAGGAGTGTGTGGACAGTTTGGAGTTTGCCACACGCTGTACACTAACATCTGTCCTGTGTTGTGTTTCAGACGGAGGAGTGTATGGACAGTTTGGAGTTTGAGATGGCGGGGAGGTTCTGTCAGCGAGCACTAGAGGTGGAGCCTGACAACCTCCTTACCTTGGACCTGCTAGGACACATCCACTCTGAACTGGGAGACACACAGAGGGCCAAGGAAATATCCTTCAGTGTGTATGGTGTTTGCATGCATCTCTGTGTGCATGTGTGTGTGGTGCAAACGCACATGAGTGTGTGTGTTCCTTAACCCCAGCTCTAAGTGTTTCTGCGTGCGGTGCAGTTGAGTCCTGATGAGGGTCATAGTAAATACATGTCTCTAGGGCAGATACACACAGGCCAGGAGGCTGTGCAATACTACACCAAAGGAATACAGATACTACTGTGTATGCTGGAGAAACACGCACAAGCCACAGTGAGTACACACACACACACACACACACACACACACACACACACACTAATTATGGATTTTGTTGACTGCATGTCTAACACAACACTAGGAGGAGCTGTTGCTTCAGTCTGAACACATACACCTACTGACTATCACAAACTGACTGTGTCACAAACTGACTGTCATAAACTGGCAGCCAGAGATGCTGAATTCTTCTACCTCAACCATCCCCCTGTCACCCCAGGCAGGAGCAGAGGCAGCAGCCTCCCCTCTCCACGACTCGGGGTCAGAGATCCCGACAGCCAGAGACGTGTGTGTGGCCTACTGTTCTGTGGCAGAGATCTACTTCACTGACCTCTGGTAACACAAAAATCAAATCAAATATATACATTTCTGTTTCCTGAATGGCCTGTTGTGTATTGAATTCATATATTTGTGTGTGTGTGTAGTATGGAGGAGAGGGCAGGAGATCAGTGTCGACAGGCCATAGAGAGAGCGCTGACCTATCACCCTGACAACCCAGAGGCTCTACAGCTGATGGCCAGCTACCTGTTCAGTACAGAGAAGAACCAGGTCAGTACACACACTGTATGACTATAAATCAGAGGCAGTGAATGTCTCACGCTAAGTTATCACCTTGTTAAAGAGTTAATTCATGTGAGAAAATTGAATCATATGCTATTAATCTGCTGAGCTAGGCACACACACACACACACACACACACGTTAATCAGCTTATGACAGATATTAATGCAGAATTAGTTATGAAGCGGATACATTTGGGCACAGGGATCACATCTGACAAAGAGAGAAGGAGGAAAGATGGGGAGAGGGAGCAAAAGAAAGAGATAAGGGGAGAGAGAGAAATGGTCTATAACTGAACAATCAGAGCATTTGCCATTTCCATACAATTGTACCATAATCTGCTAGTCCTAGCACTGCAATGAGACAAGCCTCCAATTCTTCAGAAAGCCTTAATCTTTAGGGAGCAACAATAACAGCTAGCTAGGGATTTACTCCTCAATGACTCTAACATTTCAAAGAGGGGACGAGTTTTGGAATACTGCAGCTCTTCTCAAGGTTACTTTTATAAATATCTCCTCCAGCCAGCAGATGGCACTGTGGCTCTAACCAAATGGTGTTGATTTGACAGTTCAGTGGAGCAGATGTCTGATTTTGTGTGTGTAGGAGGGGAGGGAGTACCTGATGAGGAGTGTGGATGCGTGGCTACCTGCCCTGAAACAGAGTGAAGCTCCACCCAGCAAAGAGGACATAGAGGAGGAACACACACAGGTGAGAGACTAAACCCCCCCCCCCCCCCCCCCCACACACACACACACACACACAGGTGAGTCAGACAACCCAGAGAATAAAAGTCAGAGGGCCAACTTATCATTCTGTGTGTGACTTTGTGTGTCTGTGTGAGAGAGACTCTGTGAGTGCATGTGTGTCTAACTGGTGTTGTTCCCTTTCCAGAGTGACATCCCACCGTATGAATCCCGCATCACCACGGCCAAACTCCTCGTAGAGGCAGAAGAGTACGAGGTAGGTGTATGTGTGTGTAGGATGAGTTTTCTCTGTGAAAAGGCCAGTGCTCTGTATTCTTTACCCAGAGAGAGAGGTAGATGGAGGGAGGAACGGCGATGAGAGGATGGAGGGCTTTAGAAAAGATCTGGAGGGATGAGGGAGGGAGAGGGGTAGAAAGGTTTGTGTGTGTGTCTGACACATTGTTTGTCTTCATCCTCATGCATGTGTCAGCAAGCCACACACACACTACAGACTCAGTGCATCTATTGAGGAATCAGACACAATTGAGTAGGAGGAGGAGATGAGGATGATGATTGCTGTGAGCCTGGAAACATTCACCACCGATAACAACAAGATGGAAGCGGCAGATAACTGGAGAACAGGAGATGCAGGACAAGATAACTCAGAGCTAGAATATTTTAGCCTATTTTAGTCTTCTATTGTAAATTTTTTTATATAATTCTGTCTTCAGTTTCCACACAGCAGTGGTAAACCCAGAGGCAAGTCATTAACATTGCAGTTTTCAACTCTAAACAACACCATTCTAACTCATAAATTAGCTATTGACCATTACCAGTTCTGTATTGGTTGTTGAAGTGAAGGAGTATTGGAAATGAGGGATATTGACTGATTATTGATAGTAATCATGAGATTAGCTTAATTGTGTATTGATGACTGTGTAAACTGTCTTGTTGCTATTGACGACCGTGTCTACAGAACACTTGGTTCTGAGACTCTCTAATCAGACTCACTGATCACATCCATTGATTAAGGAGGCAGAGAGAGCGAGGTGTATGTGTGTGACAGGAAACACCTCGCTCTCTCTGCCTCCACACACGGCGAGCGACTCAGGCTAGGAGCAGGATGTGCTTAATGTATAATGAACAACGGAAATTATGGTTTGTGAGTTTTTTATGATTTCTCTCTCTCAGACAGCAGTAGATGTGTTGGAGGGTCTACTAGAGGAGGATGACGAGGTGGTGCAGGTGAGTCATGATGATGATGATGATGGCAGTTTTTTTTAATATTTTTTTTTAAACATCGACATACAAACGATAACATACAGACGCACACAATCATCAACATCACCCCTGCCCAGATCCACCTGCTCACACCCCCATCTCCAGCACCCGCATCACTCTCCGCCACATGGCCTCACTGCACTGATTGGTTGATTTCCAGTTTTAAGTATCGTTTTTTCAAGATGATTGACGAAAAATGTATTGTCCAACCCATTGGGTATCTCACTGCACCCTCATATGCCATGTCTTGAAATACAGTATGCAGACAGACGGATTAAAATACATTTACATTGTAATACTTCTGACAGACAACTTTCAAACTCCACCCATAACTTTTGGACTTTACCATTCCCAGAAGGCATGGTTTATTGAGTCATTGTTAGTTTTACACTTAAGACATGACTCTGCCGTTGTGAAGTAGAATTTGTGGATTTTGTCTCTTGTGTAATAAATTCTATACTTTAGTTTATACTGGATTAAGCGTACATTTTCGTTAACTGTAATTTTGTTAGTTATGTTCCAACATTCCCTCCATCTTGTGTCAACATCAGTTCTTTTTAAGTCTTGGTTCCAGTAGTTTATATTTTTTTCTAAGAGATTGTCAGTTGGATAAGCTCTCTTCAAGGTTTTGCATATCTTACCTATCATATGAATATCCTTTTCTGACTCAAATAGGATTCCCTTAAGATTGCTCTGATGTCCAAAAGATTTCGAATAAAAATGTGTTGATATGAAACTTTTAATTTGCATGTATTTGAAAATATCTACATTGGTCAGTCCAAAATTCCTTTTTAATTCTATCATGGTTTCTTTGCCTTTTAGTTTTCCATGTGGACCAATTTATCTGTGAATTCTGAAAAGCTATCCAAGGATTGTTCCATAGGGTTGTGTTTTTAGGGAGTGATACGGTCCTTGTAGAATAGGTTTCATTTTCTTCTATATTGTTATAGTATTCTTAACTATGAACTTGCTCATGTTTTTAGCTTTATCCTTTGAAAATAGACACATGAAAAGATTCTGGCACAGTTTTATTTTATTTTGGTGAAGCGAGAAGGACACACACCTGCTTCTCTCTGCTTCAGAGCCATATTAGTATTCTTTGCAAGAGGTGTGTGTGATGATCTAACTGCAGTGTGCTCATTCTTTCACACCCTCCCTCCTACACACCTCAGCTGGCAGATTGAGAGCATTCACTTGGGTTCTGAACCTTTTAAACTCATTCAGGAGACACCTGTTCTAAGCAGTCACACACACACACACACACATACATACACATACATACACACAGTTTGAACTCTATGAATATACAGTAGAGTGTTTGTTTTGTCAGCAGTAATAACCTGTATAACACAACTGGAGATGACGATGACTCAACCTAGTCTAAACCCTCTATCCACAGCTCAAACTGTATTTGTGCTAACCATTCTTTTTGATAAGTCACCCACCTCGGTAACTCATGCATTGTTAATGGTCCCAAACTGCTGCCAGTAGTCAAGGTGGTGGTACCTAACTCCCTGTACAACATTTTTGGCAAACTTAGAATTCGGACTCTTTCTAAGTCTTTATATAGACCTTGTTTAAAACGATTAAAACTCTCTAGAACCAGATGGTATCTGTGACTGTTGTCTCGTCCAAGAGGACTGATTGACACCTACCTACTGTACTGTAGACTTATCGTTAAGAGAGTGGGTGTGTGTGCGATTTGAGTGGATTCTCTGAAGTTTTTAATTTGCTGGCTCGTTAATTTGCTGAGACGAGTGGCGTGTGTGCTCGTGAAGAGTGTGTGTGTCTGTGTGTGTGCTTAGTTTAATACATCCATAAATACTAGCAAAACAGACCATATTTCATAAACACTTTCAAAGAGACTTGTTCTTTGAGGAAGCAAATACATTCTAATTGAAGTGACAAACCAGAAATAGACACACAGGTCAGTGTCTGTATTCAAAAGTTCGGAAACCGCAATGCTCAAAACTTAAGTTACGGAGTTGTAGATCAGGTCATGAGAAGGATGCTTCTAATAATTGCATAATCATTCAAAAGGCATAAAGTTATGTTTAGCCTTCAAGCCTCTTGTCTGCATGAGTGTGTGCGTGCATGCATGTAATGGGTCTACTGATAGAGGTGGAGGTCTCTGTTGTTATCTGCTGTAAAATGAAGAGTAAATGAGGGGAATGTTAATGTCCTGCTTCTGCAAGAAGTGTGGGTGGCTGATCCTTGTCCTCAGATGAGACACACACCCACCCACACATTTCTGAAGTACAAGTGTGCTATGTGTTGTAGGTGGAGGGATGGGGGTAAACTGTGTAGGGTGTATTTAATGTGGGTGTGTACAGTATTGGTATGAGGGAGAGGGAATACATCAGGTAGCTGAGAGGAGAGATGGAATGTGTGTAGCTGTGTTTTGTCCTTTAGTCTGTAAGTGGTGTGTGTGTGTGTGACAGCGCTGTCAGATTGGCGCGTGGAGACGAAAGTTTGTGAAGACAAACTGCAGGAGCACAGGCCCAGCTCGTTACCATAGTGGCAGCTCATGAAGATGCCGTGTGCATTTCAATCAGTGCCTCCGGTGCGCGTGCGTGTGTGTCTGTGTTAAGCCTGTTTGTCACAGTTCCAGGTACAGATTTCACGCGGACTAGAAATCAGACAGTTAAATGTGTTTCCCCTGTCACAGCTGAGCTCACTTAATAAAACACACCTTTCTTTCTATCCTCTCTCTCACAGGTGTGGTATCTCTCAGGCTGGGTGTGTTACCTGCAGATGGAGAGAGCGAAGGAGGAGAGAACAAGGGAGGAGAGAGAAGAGAGCGATGAGGAGAGGGAGGAGTGTGAAGCGTTGAAGGAGGCAGCCAGATCTTACCTGACCAAAGCCAAGAAGGTACACACACAAACGCATTGATGAGGCTATGTATTGATGTCAGTCTGTCTGGTCGATATTGTACTGTCAGCTTGTACAGTCAGCAATACACACGTATGATACAGAGCTTCACTGCTGGCAGTGATTCTGAAATGTTAACCCTATCTTAATTGTTTTCTTACCTCAAGAGGAGCTATGTGTCTGTCTTAGAATTGTGTTACAAGCTATACGGAGAGCCCTGTGAAGTATACAATTCATGGAGTGTTTTTGTGGGTGTGGGTGTGGATGTGTTTAACTATACTTGTGGGGACCAGAAGTCCCCACAAGAATAGTAAATGAACAAAAAGGGTTTAGGGTTAAGGTTAGAATTAGTTTTAGGGTTAGAAGCTAGGGTTAGTTTTAGGGTTAGGATTAAGGTTAGGTTTTGGGGTTACGGTTAGGGTTAGGGAAATAGGATTTAAAAATGGACTGAATTGTGTGTCCCCACAAGGTTAGTTATACAAGACTGCGTGTGTGTTAGTGATGCACAGGTCAGCTGTTTATTCACTGTCCACAATTGCTAATAACCCATCCGCAAGCGCCCAACTATGTGATAAAGTGAAAATCTGAGGCCCGCAACCAGACCCTAACCCGCTAATATAGAAAATACGCTGTACAGTCAGAGATGCTGTAACGATTTTTTGACGCCTAATTTAGATAGGCCTATGCTTCTGCTTTCCGACATTTTGTTAGGCTATTTGTTACTCATCTTGTCTATAATTAGATACATGCAGCTTCTCTTCTGTCATTTACTTGTTGTCCTAGAAGACTAAATAAACCCTTGCTCAACAGAAAATATGGATGTATACATCAATAGAATGAATGCTTCAATCCAGTTGACATCGGTAAAGTTCTTTCATCTCTACTTCTCTCGCGCAGCAATGACAAAAAAAACGAGAACGATTTTCTGTGCAAAATTTCCAAATTACATACATTTTACCCGTTTTAAGGGAGTTAAAAGCTGTGAAAATGACCCAAAATGTTTCTGTTAAGATTTCAGTTTGGCTTGGATGCATATTTTATGTGTTTGAAATACTATCAGCTTTTTCAATGCTGATAAAGATAGCACCTTTACAGACGGTCCCTAACCGCGCATTCATTCTCACAAGATGCTGAAATAAATAAATCGTATTTCTCCACTGCTCTTTCCGAGTCAAAATTTACATTTGGTGTATAATTTTACCGCAAGAACTGCTTAATTCTGCAGGAGTTAATAATAAGACTATGTGAGAGGTTATAGACCCACAGTTAGTGTCCAGATTTCAGTTACTATTCCATTTAACCCATCTGAACAGTACAGTTCCCATGCATTACTTTTCTGGGCCTCCCTTCTCTTTATTTTAAACTCTCCATTTCGTAGCTTTTCTCTTATTGAATTATACTTCGACAGTGTCCTTTTTGCCTCTGTGGACCGACATTAACTTTTTCTGCCAGTGTTCCCAAAAGCATTTTGCAATTGCCGTGTATTTGGCGCCTGCACAGTTAGGCCCCGAAGCTTAGGCTTATTCACTGATTACAAATAATGGAAGAATAACCCCAATGTAACCTATAGCTATGAATTGCACAAGATTTATACATTTATAAATCCCGCCACCCACCCACCCACCCTTAATCCACCCAATATTTAATGGGCATAAACCCGCCCACCCTGTGGATATAACCACGGGGACTGCGGGTTTAAGTCAACCCACGCATAACTAGTGTGTGTGTGTGTGTGTGTGTGTGTATGAGAGTCTTCCCTCGTAACAGACCAGTGTTTGTGAGCGTGGTGTAAATGATTAAAGTGTTCAGTCTCAGAGTTAGTCAGAAACCCTGAACATGTTAATGAGGCCTAGAACCCATTGGCTTGTTTAGATACAAGTCCACTTCTAGCATACTTCATTATGTTGTTAGCACTGTTTGTGTGAGTGTACATATTTAATTACATTTGTGCATGCGTGTGCCTGTGTATGTGTCTGTGCACATTTTGATTATGTTCGTTAGAGATATCTCCATTATTCATTTCCCCTCTGATGAATGTGCTTCGCCACATTACTTCTATAGAGACAGACCCTGTTTCTCTTCTGCTCCCTCTCATGGAAGGTTACAGGGGGGGTTGGATGATGGTTGAAGGATGGTTGGATGATGGTTGACCTTGACACCCCTCCAACCATCTATCAACTCTCCAATTCTCCTCCATCATTAACCTTAACCTTTCTTCACCCTTCCCTCAACCATACATCAACCACCCTGAGAGGAGAGAAGAGGAGCTGTAAACTCATAGCCCCTTATAAAGCCATAAATAGCTGTATGCAGTTGTAATGTTTGTCACAGGACACAGGCATGATTGACACACATACACACACACACACACACACACACACACACACACACACACGTAGTGGTAGCCGGCACTTGGCGTAAAATATATATATTTTTAATAAAACTGTCCGGGAGAAGAAAAATAATCCTTGGCAAAATATTGCTTTTTGGAAATACCAGTCAATTTGACCACTAATGCTTATCGGTCTATAGATTTATTTGCATAATTTAGTGGAATTAAATTGGCGCGTGTGTACTTTTGTTAGTCGTTATGTTTATCACATGCTCACAGCATACAGATACAGAGCCTATGAGAGGAAGATCTGTCAGACAGTGTGAGAGCTACTGCTACAGCTTCTCAAACAGCTCATTAGCTGCTGCTGGAGTGAAACGTGCTTTTATAAGACCAATCATTACGTAACAATTCTAAATCAAGATTTAAAAAGAGCTAGGCCTACTATTTATATTTCTCAACTGGTAGGCCTTATTGAAGCGCGCTTCCCATTCGCCATTCAAGTGCATGTAGGCAACGTTAGGCAGGCTTCAGCGCGTCACACATCACTTTGCAATGAGCTGGAAGCAGTATGCATTTTGAAAACATACTTAATTGTTTGAAACCTGAACAGTTTACTTCATATGAAGAGGCATGTCTTCCCTTGCTTCAAAGTAAAATCTGACTGTAGAAACATGGAGGCAATTATTCTATAAAGACTTCGATATGCAATTGAAGCCAGTAGCCTATTTCTCTCATGTTCTATTGGTTTTCAAATTAACTTTCTTTCATTGTCCAGTAGCCAAAGGCACAATCATAGTTATATTAGCAACCCATGGTAGTTGTTGCATCTTTAGATCTCCCCTCTTTCTACATTTCTAATGGATATTTTTCATCTCTGTCACATTAAACCACTTGCATGTGCGGTGTGCTTTTGACAACAGTGTCTTACCGCTAATTGAATTATGGAACGAAAATTTGCGCGTAGCCTTGTGCGGATTGCTACGCTTATAATGTGAAGAATTAATAGTTTATCAACGTTCTGATCTGTTGCATCAGCCTCATTGCTTATACATTTTTTTATGTAGCCTAGGCCTACTGGTTGTATGAATTTGGGATATATTGTCCCACAACTGTCTGTTTGGAATAGGCTATTTCTTTCTCAACAAGCTGACCAATAGAATAGGTAAACCTTTCTACTATGGGGATAGTAGATTGACATAGGCTAGTGATTTTGCTGTTCGTTACTCGTCTTGTTGGCTGAGGAAAAGTTAATGTGGCAGTTATTCTAACATCTTCAAATTGCGCATCGGAATTCGGTAAAAAGGACGCACACCGTTGCATCCTTGACTTGCATGTTCTGAATAACCGTAATCTAAATGTGAGTTATGTCATTTTGAGCACCGTGGGTGGAAGCCCTAATCAGGTTACGCACCCAATGCATATAGGTCTGGTAAATTTCTCAAATGTCCGTTAAATTAAAATGCTGCCGGTCAAATGTCCGGTGCCACATTTTCCTAATGGAAACCTGACACACACACACACACACACTATTAACACTTCACCACTCCTGGAGTTCACTCACGCTTTTCAGCCACAGCATTAACATTACATCACACACATACCCTCCAACCCATCCATACCCTAAGGGATCTCCTCTAGCTCATCAAAGAGTAAAACGCTTGACCTCCTCTTGCTCCTTCCCACACACTCATTTACACACATACACACACTCTTTTACTCCACACACATAATGCTGCCTCTCTCTGTGATGTTGTTACGATTGATTTCACCTCCTCTGCTGTTAACCATACCCCACCATCCCTCAGCCCTCTACTCCCCTACACTCCACCTCTCACATCATTCCCTACCCTGCTCTCCTCCTCTCCTGAGAGAGTGTGTGGGGGTGTGTGTTCTAGGTTGGAGTTTGAGCAGTGATCTGTCACACAGACAGGAAGGTCACTTGTGGAGCAGAGAGAGAAGGCGGGGGGCGAGAAAGATGGTGAAGAAAGATTGATAAAGAAAGTGTGGGTCAGGAGAAAAGAGAGAGGGTGAAGGATGAAGGGAGTGGAGACACAGCAGGAGAGAGTTGTGGGAAGTTTGAGAGGGGGATTGTGATTTAGAGGGAGGTGAGGAGAAAGTCCTTGATCTCTATTAGATTCACCCAAAGAAGGAAAGAGAGAAATTAAGTCTCTCTCTTTCTTTCTATCATTCATTTTGCCTCAAGGGCACATCGACTCTTGCTTTCACAATTTCTGCTGTGATTTTTAATGAGATGTGCCATTTATTGTATGTACAAATACACTTGGTCAACCTGAACCTCAAGGAAAGAGGTAGGGATCTGGATAGTGAGGGGAGAGAAAGAGGAAGGAGGGGAGAGAGGGTGAGATAATTTAAGGGTTAATTTCCCTCCTCTCTCTTCACAGGTCAAAACCCTCACCCCCTGTCACAATGACTTAGGAAAGACGCGTCATTGGGAGTGAATGTGTGTGTGCCCATTTGTGTGTGTGTGGCAGTGGCCAGATGTGCCTCAGAGACTCCAGGCTTTGAGGGAAAGCTTCTTGGATTAGACCAGAGAACCTGCTGACCCGTGATACACACACAGAGCAGCCAACCTGTGAAAGAAGGGAGGAAAACTTGGAGCACTCTAAATGAGAAATGTTTCATTGATTGTGTGGCTGTGCTGAGCTCAGCACTATTCTCTATGATGTATACCACTGTTTAGTTAACTAACGGGTATCACAATGAAAAATGATACTCCTGGCAGATGCGTTCCTTTTTCTAAATGAGCATTCCATAAAGGTCACAGCTTATGTTGAATAAGTACATTTTATTGATATGCCATGCTACTCAAGTGATCAGCTCGAAAATGAAGAACATCCACTGTCTCCAAATGAGCTCCTAGGGGGCCAAGCGTCCTCAGTCATGGTCTACTGCCTGGTGACTGTTCCTGAGGCGACACCAACGCGTGCACGTACGCACACACACAAACTATTTTGGCCGGGTTACATTGTCAGTGTGAAGGTGATCTGTTTCTGCTGCTGTTTGTACTTTGTGTGTGTGTGCACGTGCATGCGTGATACAGAATAATGCAGTTCAGCCCAGATTCCCAGACCTGCTTATCTCCCTCACTAGAGGAGAAGTGGTTTGGAGCAAAAGGAATGAATCGGTGTGTGTTGTGATTGCTGTAGTGTGTGTGATGGTGGGTTCTGTTCTGTTATCAGTCCAGTGCTTCCACTCAGGCAGAGAGAGTATTATACGCCGGGAAATCTACTGGTCCCCTCTACAATAGGCTTTTGTAATGGTCCCGCTTCACAGCGCATTTCACTGAGATAACAACAGCAATACTGTGTATGTGAGAGAGAGCAGAGAAAAATCCTTGTTCTGCTGAGCCCAATACATCAGGAAAGAGGCATTTGGTAGCAGTTTTCACATTAAGTCCTGGTGGAAACGTGCATGTATGTAACAAACTGTGTGTCTCTCTCCAGCTGTACGTGAAGTTGCACTGTGACGACGGGCCCATACTGGAGCACATGGAGCAGCTCCTGGGGGAACTGGGGGGGGAGACAGAGGGGGAGGAGGGGGAGACAGACCCTGCCCTGGACGAAGACTTTGAGCCCAACAGTGACAATGAGGAAGAGGACGCCATGGAACATTGACCACACCCCTCTCTCTCTACCAGTGATATAGTGGTAAAACAGTAGGTTGGTAAACGCTGAGAGACGTTTGCGGTGAATAAAGTAACGCTCCCTATGTTTCCAATGCATTCTTCTGCGATCGGTGCGTAAATAAAAAAGGTGCGTCAACGGCGTTTAGACTGCATACCCCTCTCTACTTTTGTAGTGCACTATTAACTCGGACATTAAATAAAGTTTATAAAGATGGAGTTTATAAAGACCTCTTACATATCTCTGTACACCTCACAAACTAGACCAGATGCAACACTTTGTTGAAAAGCAGCAGAGTTGCGAGTGCATCAGTCGATGGGCACTTGAGAGAGGATGAATGGGCCCTTGAGTTCTCTGAATCTCTCTAGATATTGTCTGAATCGTGTTCTCAGAAGTGCCTTCTGTTCAACCCTGAGTTTCTCAGAATCATATGGCCTCTCTCATATTAGTGCTGAATTGTTTTCTGTATTAGGAGTGATTGACATGTCGACTCAAGCTTTGTTTCTATTGTCCTGGAATGAACCAGATAAAAAAACTCAACAACTTGAATGCTGTTTGTTTTTTGTATTTTTCTCTCAATCTGCTTATTTTTTTTATTCATGTTGTAAAAAGGAGATGAATGTGTGCTTCCCTTCATGACCCAGGCTCACTTTAGAAAGATATTCCAATCTGCTAAAATAAAGAACTAATACAGAACAGATACTGTAGTGTTGTAGAGTTCATGAGAGGAGATGGATGAAGTTAAGTTTTAATGTCACATGCAGGGTGAAACGCCTTTCTTGCAAGCTCTAACCCCAACAATGCAGTAATCAATAACAATGTAGAACAACAACACACCAGATATAAGAAAAAGAACATGATAAAGTAAGCATACTATATACAGGGACAGTTCCAGTATCATATTTACAATGTGCAGGGATACTGGATCGATAGAGGTAGATACAGTGAGGGGAAAAAAGTATTTGATCCCCTGCTAATTTTGTACGTTTGTCCACTGACAAAGAAATGACCAGTCTATAATTTTAATGGTAGGTAAATTTGAACAGTGAGAGACAGAATAACAACAAAAAAATCAAGAAAAACGCATGTCAATAATGTTATAAATTGATTTGCATTTTAATGAGGGGAATAAGTATTAAGTCACCTCCCTGACCAAGGCCCTTCTCCCCCGATTGCTCAGTTTGGCCGGGCAGCCAACTCTAGGAAGAGTCTTGGTGGTTCCAAACTTCTTCCATTTAAGAATGATGGAGGCCACTGTGTTCTTTGGGACCTTCAATGCTGCAGAATTTTTTTGCTGCCCTTCACCAGATCTGTGCCTCGACACAATTCTGTCTCGGCGCTCTACGGACAATTCCTTTGACCTCATGACTTGGTTTTTGCTCTGACAGGCACTGTCAAATGTGGGACCTTATATAGACAGGTGTGTGCCTTTCCAAATCATGTACAATCAATTGAATTTACCACAGGTGGACTCCAATCAAGTTGTAGAAACAAGGATGATCAATGGAAACCGGATGCACCTGAGCTCAATTTCGAGTCTCATAGCAAATGGTCTGAATACGTTATGTAAATAAAGTATTTATGTTTTTTATTTGTAATACATTTTCAAAGATTTCTAAAACCTGTTTTTGCTTTGTCATTATGGGGTATTGTGTGTAGATTGATGAATTATATATATTTTTAATACATTTTAGAATAAGGCTGAAACGTAACAAAATATGGAAAAAGGGAAGGGGTCAGAATACTTTCCAAATGCACTGTATGTGCATATTATGTGTGTGGGTGAGCAAATGATGGAGTGAGTGTTTGTACTGTATGTGTGTTGGAGTGTAAGTGTGTAGGGCCCTGTGAGTGTGCATAGATAAGAATTAAATACAAGGGTCAACTCTGATAGTCCATGTAGCCATTTTGTTAGCTATTTAGTTAGCTAACAGAAAGGAGAGGGGAGAGGAGAGGAGTGTCAGATGAAGAGAGAGAGGACAGTGAGGGTTGCGAGGTGAGTGTTTACACACACCTCTCAAACACAATGTTTCTCGCTCAATGACTTTATAAGGTTTTATAGAAGCAGAATGTAGGAAGAGAGGGTTGAGATAGGTGAGTATTAAAGAGTACACGCTTAGAAAAAAGGGTTATTTGGGTTGTCCTTATAGGAGAACCCTTTTTGGTTCCAGGTAGAACACTTTTGGGTTCCAGGTAATTCATCTTAACAGAACATGCAACTCCTGCATTTGGTGCGTAACCCATTAGGGCATCAACCCACTGTGCACAGAATGACATACATCACATTTTGATTATGATAATTCATCTTAAGAACATGCAACTCCTGTAAAGCAGCCAAAAAAACGTCATTTTCAAACATTTGCCAAAATGCAATTTGTGGGAATACACCATTCTAAACAGTGCAAATGATACATGTGGTTCCATATTTCAACGTTTATTTGTCGCCTAAACAGATTAGCAGATGTTAAAGCAGGTGGAGTGAAATTCTTATGTTTCTAGCTCCATAAATGCAGTAAGAGTCTAACAGTACAATACTAAAACACAAATAATAAAGAAGAAAGAAGAAACAAAAAATTAAGAAAGCTGACCTGGCTGGAAATATCAGAATGAGCAATGTCAGAGTCCGTAATTTATGGGCTTTTCTTTTTTTTTTATCGTTCAAAAGCAGGCAGTTATGGATAACAGAAACCCTGGTGTGTGTGTGTGCTTGCACGTGTGTGCATGGATGAAGCAGACTAATGTAGTTCAGCCAAGATTCCCAGACCTGAGCGAAAGTAATTAATCCGTTTTTTTGTGTTGTGTTGCACCAGTGTGTGTGTGTGTGTGTGTGTTTCTGTGTTGTGATTGCTGTAGTGTGTGTGTGATAGTGGGTTGTTCTGTTATCAGTCTAGTGCTTCCACTCAGGCAGGCAGAGTATTATACACAGGGAAATCTACTGGCCCCCTCCACAATAGGCTTCACAGCGTATTTCACTGAGGCCAATACACCAGGAAAGTGGCATGTGGTAGCAGTTTTCCCATGAAGTCCTAGTGGAAACGTGTATGAATGTAACAAATGTTTTTTTCTGTGTGTGTCTCTCTCTCTCCAGCTGTACGTGAAGTTGTGCTGTAATGACAGCCCCATACTGGAGCACATGGAGCAGCTCCTGGGGGAACTGGGGGGGAGACAGAGGGGGAGGCAGACCCTGCCCTGGACGAAGACTGAGCCCAGCATGAGGATGAGGAAGAGGACGCCATGGTACATTGACCACACCCCTCTCTCTCTACCAGTGATCTAGTGGTTAAACAGTAGGTTAGTAAACGCTGAGAGACGTTCGCGGTGAATAAAGTAACGCTCCCTATATTTCCAATTCATTTTTCTGCGATAGGTGGGGAAACGCTCGGGCAAAATAAAAAAGTGTGTAAATGGCGTTTAGACTGCATACCTTTCTCTTTTATAGAGCACTATTAACTCGGACATTAAGTAAAGGTAAAGTTTATAAAGATGTAGTTTATAAAGACCTCTTACCGACAGTGGCTTGCGAAAGTATTCACTTGGCATTTTTCCTGTTTTGTTGCCTTACAACCTGGAATTAAAATTGATTTTTTGGGGGTTTGTATCGTTTGATTTACACAACATGCCTACCACTTTGAAGATGTAAAATATTTTTTTTGTGAAACAAACAAGAAATAATACAAAAAAACATAAAACTTGAGCGTGCATAACTATTCACCAACCCCAAAGTCAATACTTTGTAGAGCTACCTTTTGCAGCAATTACAGCTGCAAGTCTCTTGGGGTATGTCTCTATAAGCTTGGCACATCCACTGGGATTTTTGCCCATTCTTCAAGGCAAAACTGCTCCAGAGTCACAATTGGATTGACGTCTGGGCTTTGACTAGGCCATTCCAAGACATTTAAATGTTTCCCCTTAAACCACTCGAGTGTTGCTTTAGCAGTATGCTTAGGGTTATTGCCGACGAAAAACATCCCAACAGCATGATGCTGCCACCACCATGCTTCACTGTGGGGATGGTGTTCTCGGGGTGATGAGAGGTGTTGGGTTTGCGCCAGACATTGCGTTTTCCTTGATGGCCAAAAAGCTCAATTTTAGTCTCCTCTGACCAGAGTACCTTCTTCCATATGTTTGGGACGTTTTCCACATGCCTTTTGGCGAACACCAAACGTGTTTGCTTATTTTTTTCTTTAAGCAATGGCTTTTTTCTGGCCACTCTTCCGTAAAGCCCAGCTCTGTGGAGTGTACGGCTTAAAGTGGTCCTATGGACAAATACTCCAATCTCCGCTGTGGAGCTTTGCAGCTCTTTCAGGGTTATCTTTGGTCTCTTTGTTGCCTCTCTGATTAATGCCCTCCTTGCCTGGTCCGTGAGTTTTGGTGGACGGCCCTTTCTTGGCAGGTTTGTTGCTGTGCCATATTCTTTCCATTTTTGAATAATGGATTTAATGGTGCTCCGTTGGATGTTCAAAGTTTCGGATATTTCTTTATAACCCAAATCTGATCTGTACTTCTCCACAACTTTGTCCCTGCCCTGTTTGGAAAGCTCCTTGGTCTTCATGGTGCCGCATGCTTGGTGGTGCCCCTTGCTATAAGTGGTGTTGCAGACTGGGGCCTTTCAGAACAGGTGTATATATACTGAGATCATGTGACAGATCATGTGACACTTAGATTGCACCCAGGTGGACTTTATTTAACTAATTATGTGACTTCTGAAGGTAATTGGTTGCACCAGATCTTATTTAGGGGCTTCATAGCAAAGGGGGTGAATACATATGCACGCACCACTTTTCCCTTTTTAACTTTTTTTGAAACAAGTGATTTTTTTCATTTCACTTCACCAATTTGGACTATTTTGTGTATGTCCATTACATGAAATCCAAATAAAAATCCATTTAAATTTCTGGTTGTAATGCAACAAAATAGGAAAAACGGCAAGGTGGATGAATACTTTTGCAAGGCACTGTATCTCTGTACACCTCACAAACTAGACCAGATGCAACACTTGGTTGGAAAGCAGCAGAGTTGCGAGTGCGTCAGTCGATGGGCCCTTGAGAGAGGATGAATGGGCCCTTGAGTTTTCTCTGAATCTCTCTCTCGCTAGATATTGTCTGTATCGTGTTCTCAGAAGTGCCTTTCTTCTGTTCAACCCCGAGTTTCCCAGAATCATATGACCTCTCTCTCTGTCATATTAGTGCTGAATTGTTTTCTGTATTAAAAAGGAGTGATTGACATGTCAGCTTTGTTTCCATTGTCCTGGAATGAACCAGAAAAACAACAACTTGAATGCTGTTTGTTTTCTGTATTTTTCTCCTGTTAATCTGATTATATTGTAATAATAACATGACTGTGTGCTTCCCATCATGACCCAGGCTCACTTTAGAAAGAAGTTCCAATCTGAATGTGACCTGCTAAAATAAAGAACTAATGCAGAACAGATACTGTAGTGTTGTAGAGTTCATGAGAGGAGTGAGCATTGAGAGATAGAGGGGGTAGAGATGGATGAGAGTAGAGGAGTGACGGATGAAGGGAGAGAGGAGAGTGTTGTAGACACACAGGCATGGTCACTAACTATAAATGTATTTGTTTTGTCTTTATCTGTTGTGGTCTAGTACTGTCTTTTTGCTAGCAAGGGCCATCTACTTTAAGTGCGGCCTGTCTTCCCAGTGGCCTACTTGGTGTGTGAACTGCTGACTGCTCATAATTTGCAGATAGTTGTTGACACATCAACCAGGATCAAGGGGCAGGGCAATTTGTGACTTGTTTTGGTAATCAGTGGCTTTATTGGAGGGGGAGTGGTTTCACCTCTACTAGGCAATCAACAATTAGTACAGGGAGGTGTGCTCTCCACCTCTGCTAGGCAATTAGAAATTAGTGTTAGTTCTTCAGTCTCCCCTGGTTTCTCAGCGGCAGCTGTAAGCGGTGGTCGTGTCAGTGGCTGTTTTGTCGCAAACTAAGAATGTCGACGAAACTAAGACGGTTCTGCCGAGTTGTTCTTGGGTGTTGTTCGAGGAAGGCTCCACACCACTTGAGTATTTTACCTAGTTATTTACAGATGATCTCATTTTGCTCTTTTTTAGCTTTGTCAACTATATGTGTGTTTTCTATACCCGTTCACACCTCTCCCTGTAGGCTTTACAGACGCTCCCCACCCCTTGGCTGCAACCTTTCTAATTTAGTGTACATTGCACGCACAACCCATGTGGAATTTTGGTTCTCAGGCAGCGTTTGGAACTGCCGATCTGCGGTCAAGAATGCCAAGTTAATCTCAGCCTACGCTGCCCTTCAGTCCCTTGGCTTTTTTGGCCCTGAAGGAGATATGGATCACTGCTACTCCAGCTGCTCTTTCTTCATCTGACTATGTTTTTTCTCATAGTCCGAGAGCATCTGGTCGACCTGTGGTGTAGAGTAAACCTGTGGTGGCACAGGTCTACTCATTTCTACTAAGTGGAGATTTTCTCTTTTCTCCCTCTCGCCTGTCCATCTCATTTGAATTCCATACTGTCACTGTCACTTGTCGACTCAAGCTTAACATTATTGTAATCTATCGCCCACCAGGTGCCCTTGGAGAGTTCCTCAATGAGTTTAAAACCTTGATAAGGTCATTTTCTGACAATGGCTCACCGCTCTTCGTACTTGGCGACTTCAACCTCCCGACGTCTGCCTTCGATTCATTTCTTTCTAACTCTCTCTTTCCCCTCCTTGCCTCTTTTGACCTCACCCTTTCCCAATCCACTCCAACTCACAAGGCAGGCAATACACTTGACGTCATCTTTACTAGAGGCTGCTCGCCTGCTAGTCTCACTGTAACCCCCCTCCAGGTCTCTGATCACTACTTTGTTTCCTTTTCTGTCTCCCTCTCCTCCAACCCTAACCACTCAGCCAATCCCCGGATGGTCACTCGCCGTCGCAATCTCCACTTTTTCTCCCACTCCCACTACTCTATCTTCTATCCTATCATCTCTCCCTTCTGCTAAATCTTTCTCCCTCCTGTCTCCTGATTCTGCTTCTTTGACCCTACTCTCCTCCCTTTCCGCATCCTATGACTCACACTGTCCCCTTTCCTCCAGGCTGGGTCGGCCCTCCCCTCCTGCTCCGTGGTTGAGTGACTCATTGTGAGCTTACAGAACACCAAGTCTCTCGGCTCTGTCATATCCTCACATGGTCTCTCCTATCATTGATATGCGAACGACACTCAACTACTTTTCTCCTTCTCCCCTTCTGACACCCAGGTGGCGACACGCATCTATGCGTGCCTGGCAGATATCTTAACTTGAATGTCGGCCCACTACCTCAAGCTCAACCGCGACAAGACGGAACTGCTCTTCCTCCCGGGGAAGCCCTGCCCACTCAAAGACCTCTCCATCACAGTCGTTCTCTGCAAACATCAAAGCAGTGACCCGCTCCTGCAGTTTCATGCTCTACAACATCCGTAGAGTACGACCCTACCTCACATAGGAAGAGACGCAGGTCCTAATCCAGGCACTTGTCCTCTCCCGTCTGGACTACTGCAACTTGCTGTTGGCTGGGCTCCCTGCTTGTGCCCTCAAACCCCTGCAACTTATCCAGAATGCTGCTCCCCGCCTAGTTTTCAACCTTCCTAAGTTCTCTCATGTCACCCCGCTCCTCCGCACACTCCACTGGCTTCCAGTCGAAGCTCACATCCACTACAAGATCATGGTGCTTACCTACTGAACAGCAAGAGAAACTGCCCCTCCCTACCTTCAGGCTATGCTCAAACCCTACACCCCAACCCGAGCACTCCGTTCTGCCACCTCAGGTCTCTTGGCCCTCCCACCCCTACGGGAGGTCAGCTCCTGCTCAGCCCAGTCCAAGCTCTTCTCTGTCCTGACACCCCAATGGTGGAACCAGCTTCCCCCTGAAGCTAGGACAACAGAGTCCCTGCCCATCTTCCGAAAACATCTGAAACCTTGCCTCTTCAAACAGTATCTTAAATAATCCTCCTCCTCGACGAAAAGTCTAAAAGTATTTGGTTTTAAATATACTCAAAAGTAAATGTAATTGCTACAATATACTTAAGTATCAAAAGTAAAAGTATAAATCATTTCAAATCCCGAACCAGATGGCACAATTTTCTTGTTGTTTTTAAATTTACGAATAGCCAGGGGCACACTTCAACACTCAGACATAATTTACAAACAAAGCATTTGTGCTTAGTGGATCCGCCAGATCAGAGGCAGTAGGGATGACCAGGGATGTTCTCTTGAAGTGCGGGCATTGGACCATTTTCCAGTCCAGCTAAGCATTCAAAATGTAATGAGTACTTTTGGGTGTTAGGGAAAATTGATGGAGTAAAAAGTACATTATTTTCTGTAGGAATGTAGTAAAGTAAAATTAGTGAAAAATATACAGATACCCCAAAAAACTACTTAAGTACTTTACACAACTGCTTTGATGTCATTATCACTACTGAAACAGTCAACCAAACCAACATCAACCCAATGTTAACCAAATGGCCATACAGTGCATTCGGAAAGTATTCAGACCCCTTCACTTTTTCCACATTTTGTTACGTTACAGCCTTATTCTAAAATTGATTAAATAAATGTTCCTCCTCAATCTACACACAATACCCCATAATGACAAAGCGAAACAGGTTTTTAGAAATGTGTGCAAATGTATTAAAAATAAAAAACAGAAATACCTTATTTACATAAGTATTCAGACCCTTTGCTATGAGACTCGAAATTGAGCAAATATACATCCTGTGTCCATTGATCATCCTTGAGATGTTTCTACAACTTGATTTATCTATATAAGGTCCCACAGTTGACAGTGCATGTCAGAGCAAAAACCAAGCCATGAGGTCCAAGGAATTCTCCGTAGAGCTCTGAGACAGGATTGTGTCAAGGCACAGATCTGGGGAAGGACACCAAAAAATGTCTGCAGCATTGAAGGTCCCCAAGAACACAGTGGCCTCCATCATTCTTAATTGGAAGAAGTTTGGAAACACCAAGACTCTTCCTAGAGCTGGCCGCCGAGCAAAACTGAGCAATTGGGGGAGAAGGGCCTTGGTCAGGGAGGTGACCAAGAACCCAATGGTCACTCTGAAGGAGCTCCAGAGTTCCTCTGTGGAGATGGGAGAATCTTCCAAAAGGACAACCATCTCTTCAGCACTCCACCAATCAGGCCTTTATGGTAGAGTGGCCAGACGGAAGCCACTCCTCAGTAAAAGGCACATGACAGCCCACTTGGAGTTTGCCAAAAGGCACCTAAAGACTCTCAAACCATGAGAAACAAGATTCTCTGGTCTGAAGAAACCAAGCATCACGTCTGGAGGAAACCTGGCACCATCCCTACGGTGAAGCATGGTGGTGGCAGAATCATGCTGTGGGGATGTTTTTCAGCGGCAGGGACTGAGACTAGTCAGGAATGAGGGAAAGATGAAATTAGTAAAGAGATCCTTGAAGAAAAGCTGCTCCAGAGCACTCAGGACCTCAGACTGGGGCCAAGGTTCACCTTCCAACAGGACAATAACACTAAGCGCACAGCCAAGACAACGGAAGAGTGGCTTCGGGACAAGTCTCTGAATGTCCTTGAGTGGCCCAGCCAGAGCCCAGACTTGAACCCGATCGAACATCTCTGGAGAGACCTGAGAATAGCTGCGCAGCGACGCTCCCCATCCAACCTGACAGAGCTTGAGAGGATCTGCAGAGGAGAATGGGAGAAACTCCCCAAACACAGGTGTGCCAAGCTTGTAGTGTCATACCCAAGAAGACTCGAGACTGTAATCGCTGCCAAAGGGGCTTCAACAAAGTACTGAGTAAAGAGTCTGAATACTTATGTAAATGTGATATTTCAGCTTTTTATTTTTAATAATTTTGCAAAAATATTAACCTTTTTTTCTTTGTCATTATGGGGTATTGTGTGTAGATTGGTGAGAAAAACAAAATGTAATCAATTTTAGAATAATGCTATAACGTAACAAAATGTGGATTATGTCTGAATACTTTCCGAATGCACTGTATATACTGAACACGAACGGTAAAGCGACACGAATAAAGCAGAAAGAGGAGATACAGTATCTAGGCTGTTGAATCATCTGCTTATTCTAGTCCATTCACACCACTCTAACCTACTTTACGCTTCACACACTATGAAACACCTCCTGGATCTGAGACAGATAAACACACCATGTTAAATCAAACACACACACACACACCGACCTAGGTGCCTCTCCACGCCTGTTAGCTAACCCAACACAGCACAGCACCTCGTCTCTTTGAAGAATTCCCACACTGCTAAACGGGAATGTTATCTGAGATTCCGGGACTGATTATCATCAGGCCGGTGGGAGAGAGAGCTGCTTTGGGAACGCTGGGGTTTAGATGTGGAGAGCTGGTTTTGTGGGGGGGGGTGGGGGTGGGGGTGGGGGTGGGGGGGGGGGGGGTGGGGGGGGGGGGGGGGTACGTGTTTGTGTGCACGGGGGGTGTGTGTGCATATGCATGGGTGTCTGCAGAGTGCAGGTATACACTGAGTGTACAAAACATTAAAAACACCTTCCTAATATTGAGTTGCAGCCCTTTTGCCCTCAGAACAGCCTCAATTCGTCGGGTGGTCGAAGTGGTCGAACGCTTTCTACAGGGATGCTGGCCCATGTTGCCTCCAATGCTTCCCACAGTTGTGTTAAGTTGACTGAATGTCCTTTGGGTGGTGGACCATTCTTGATACACACGGGAAACTGGTGAGGGTGAAAAACCCAGCAGCGTTGCAGTTCTTGACACACTCAAACCTGTGCACCTGGCACCTACTACCATACCCCATTCAAAGGCACTTAAATATTGTGTCTTTCCCATTCACCCTTTGAATGGCAGACATACACAATCCAGTTGTCTCAAGGCTTAAACATCCTTCTTTAACCTGTCTCCTCCCCTTCATCTACACTGATGACATCAATAAGGGATCATAGCTTTCACCTGGATTCACCTGGTCAGTCTATGTCATGGAAAGAGCAGGTGTTCCTAATGTTTTGTACACTTAGTGTATATGTGTGTGTGGTGTAGTTGTGAGTGTGTTTTATTAATCAGGCTTGTGTGAGAGAGACTAATCCTGGATTAATAGATTAGAACACTTGCGTTGTCATAATAACACATTGATTGGGACTGAACATTGCTCATTGTTTGTGTATGTGTGCGTGTGTAGTTAATTAGTAAGTTAATCAGGCCGTCTTGCAGGGGATTAATGAAGAAATCATCAAAATCTCAGAATTAAAACAGGATCCTACTAAATGAACACATCAGACCTGTGTGGGTGTGTATAACCTCCCTCTCCCCCACACACTCCCTATCTTTCTCTCATTCTCTCTCTCTTTCTGTGTTTGTGTGAGAGAGAGACGGAGAGAGAGAGAGAGAGAGATACTTGTGTATCTAAGCTAATATCCTTCTTGATGAGTATGATACATAACACCCCCAAAGGGATAATACTTCCTAAAGACAGTAACATCCTGGTGTTTAGAGTGATTAGAGAAATATTACAGATGAATGGATACACACACATCCTGAGTTATCACATATTGTACACTGATGGTTTTCTGAATAGCTGAGATTTCAATGTGTGGTCACAGTCGGTCAGCACAAGGGACGTGTGTGTGTGTAAGGCTGCATTTACACAGGCAGCCCAATTCTTCCCACTAATTGGTCTTTTGACCAATCACATAAGATCTTTTCACATCAGATCTTTTTCAGAGCTGATCTGATTGGCCAAATGACCTGAAAGTGTATGAAGCCTCCATCTGTCTGTCAAAACATCAGTGAAAAGTTTTTAATTAAAAACAAGTATTCTGTTTTCCCTCTCTATTCTCAACAGTACAACAGAGTCAGTAGAAAGAAGATGAACTCAGTCTCTATTTAGCAACTCTCATAATTAACTCTCACAAAATGGAACGCCATTCATTAATGATCTCACTATTCTGTCAATAACTCTACTTCTAACACTGCCTACTCTGTTCTCTCTCTCTCTCTCTCTCTCTCTCTCTCCTATCGCTCTCTCTCTTTCTGTGTGGTGTGTGTGAGAGAGAGCATTGTGATCGTAGTGTTTATCTGTGTGTACATGAGCACTGTAATCTTTAGTAGATACAGCTGTGTTTAAGAGATAACATAACCAGCCAATTAGCCATGCTGTCTTACAGCTACACCTCACATCTGACTGCTATACACTGTAGTTACAGACAGTGGTGTGTGAGACTGTGTCACCTCCCCTGTTTTCATATATCATTAAGCCACAGAAACAGCCTATTCCTGGTCGTAAATCTCTCACACACACACACACACACACACACGCAGGGTTTTGATTTTAGTGATAATTATTTAATCAGTCACTGACAGACAACATGAAATGCTGTGACATCATGATTAATAATGGCCCTTTTCCCCTCATCCTGGGGTGTGTGTGTGGTTTGTGTGTATGTGTGTTTTTGTTGTTGCAGAGTGTCATGCTGGTGAAGTTCTTTCACTCTCAGCAGTACACGTCCTACATCACTCCATCACATGCTATAGGTCACCCTCAGAGAAGTCTGACTGAAAGTTAACTCCATTGAGCTTTGGGTTCAGCATCGCTGCTTCACTTCAATAATAACCATTGTGTGTTTTTGTGGGGTGTGTGTGTGTTTGGGGTGGTTCAAGCTGTGTGTGTGTTTGTATGGTGGTTCATTCAGAATATGTGTGTGTCTGAGAGATCATAGGGGAGGATTGAGGGCTGACTGGTGTAGCTTGATTTTGAAACATCCACTAATTATCAGTGCCTTAAATTTGAGTGTGTGTGTTTTAAGATGAGAGGTTTGATGCTGTAACGGCTGCTAATTATTGCTGCTCTGGATTTCACTCAGTCTGTTTGATCTACTGTCCTGATGAGATGGATCGAGAGCGTGCGTGCGCTGGCACACACACACACACACATTAGAGGTCATAGGTAGGAGAGCGGAGGCTTGAGCTCCAATTACTGAGACTAGTAGTCTGCTTGATTCCCCATCCTTACACCACAGGGATGTGTGTGTGTATCACCACTAGCAGGAGTATCCTGACTCCTCCCCTGGAAGTCTATAATGTCATAGAGGCCAAATCAATCAAATCTCTCAAAGCACTCTGGGAAGTCTACTCAATATACGCCATCTGGACCTGAACTGAGATAGTGTGTGTGTGTGTGTGTGTGTGTGTGTGTGTGTGTGCATGCATGCATGTTTGTGTGTGCGCATGCGTGCATGCTTGTGTATGGTTGTGTGTGAGAGCAGACATTGAGCCAAACAAACTAAGAGCATAGCATGTGAAATAAGCAGACAGAGAAATTGTGTTTCTTTAAAGTACTTTTATTATCCCATGGTTGTATAATGCAGTCAGTCTCAGTCTCTCTACCCCTCAGCAGGGCAGATATGTTTACATTACATTGTACATCAGATATATGGAAACATGTTATTGCATTTTCCAGCATTCCCTTTTACGTGTGTGTGTTTGTGTGTTGTTCCAGGGATGATACACTGCTCAAAAAAATAAAGGGAACACTTAAACAACACAATGTAACTCCAAGTCAATCACACTTCTGTGAAATCAAACTGTCCACTTAGGAAGCAACACTGATTGACAATACATTTCACATGCTGTTGTGCAAATGGAATAGACAACAGGTGGAAATTATAGGCAATTAGCAAGACACCTCCAATAAAGAAGTGGTTCTGCAGGTGGTGACCACAGACCACTTCTCAGTTCCTATGCTTCCTGGCTGATGTTTTGGTCACTTTTGAATGCTGGCAGTGCTTTCACTCTAGTGGTAGCATGAGACGGAGTCTACAACCCACACAAGTGGCTCAGGAAGTGCAGCTCATCCAGGATGGCACATCAATGCGAGCTGTGGCAAGAAGGTTTGCTGTGTCTGTCAGCGTAGTGTCCAGAGCATGGAGGCGCTACCAGGAGACAGGCCAGTACATCAGGAGACGTGGAGGAGGCCGTAGGAGGGCAACAACCCAGCAGCAGGACCGCTACCTCCGCCTTTGTGCAAGGAGGAGCAGGAGGAGCACTGCCAGAGCCCTGCAAAATGACCTCCAGCAGGCCACAAATGTGCATGTGTCTACTCAAACAGTCAGAAACAGACTCCATGAGGGTGGTATGAGGGCCCGACGTCCACAGGTGGGGGTTGTGCTTACAGCCCAACACCGTGCAGGACGTTTGGCATTTGCCAGAGAACACCAAGATTGGCAAATTCGCCACTGGCGCCCTGTGCTCTTCACAGATGAAAGCAGGTTCACACTGAGCACATGTGACAGACGTGACAGAGTCTGGAGACGCCGTGGAGAACGTTCTGCTGCCTGCAACATCCTCCAGCATGACCGGTTTGGCGGTGGGTCAGTCATGGTGTGGGGTGGCATTTCTTTGGGGGGCCGCACAGCCCTCCATGTGCTCGCCAGAGGTAGCCTGACTGCCATTAGGTACCGAGATGAGATCCTCAGACCCCTTGTGAGACCATATGCTGGTGCGGTTGGCCCTGGGTTCCTCCTAATGCAAGACCATGCTAGACCTCATGTGGCTGGAGTGTGTCAGCAGTTCCTGCAAGAGGAAGGCATTGATGCTATGGACTGGCCCGCCCGTTCCCCAGACCTGAATCCAATTGAGCACATCTGGGACATCATGTCTCGCTCCATCCACCAACGCCACGTTGCACCACAGACTGTCCAGGAGTTGGCGGATGCTTTAGTCCAGGTCTGGGAGGAGATCCCTCAGGAGACCATCCGCCACCTCATCAGGAGCATGCCCAGGCGTTGTAGGGAGGTCATACAGGCACGTGGAGGCCACACACACTACTGAGCCTCATTTTGACTTGTTTTAAGGACATTACATCAAAGTTGGATCAGCCTGTAGTGTGGTTTTCCACTTTAATTTTGAGGGTGACTCCAAATCCAGACCTCCATGGGTTGATACATTTGATTTCCATTGATAATTTCTGTGTGATTTTGTTGTCAGCACATTCAACTATGTAAAGAAAAAAGTATTTAATAAGATGATTTCATTCATTCAGATCTAGGATGTGTTGTTTAAGTGTTCCCTTTATTTTTTAGAGCAGTGTATAATCTTTATGTTTTATGTTACAGTATTTCCAGCTTTTAATGTGATTGATGCCTTTTTGTACAAATGCTTAACTAAACTGTTTGAAACAGTGTTGTATAGTGTTGTAACAGTGCACAAATAGTTGTAGTATGAATGGCAAGGGAAAATAAACAGATATGGATTGTATTTACAAAGGTGTTTGTGCTACACTGGCTGCCCTTTTCTTGGTAATAGGTCATACATTTAGCTGCTGTGATTGCACACTGCAGTATTTTGACATATAAGGGAATTTGTCAATATTTGATTTGTTTTCAAATTCTTTCTTGGTCTGTGTGATCTGAGGGAAATATATGACTCTAATATGGTCATACTTGGTAGGATGTTAGGAAGTGCAGCTCAGTTTCCACCTTGTTTTGTGGACAGTGGGCACTTAGCCTTTCTTCTCTCGAGAGCCAGGTCTGCCTATGGTGGCCTCTCTCAATAGCAAGGCTATGCTCATGGAGTCTGTAAATAGGCAAAGCTTTTCTTAAGTTTGGGTCAGTCACCATGGCACTGGCGTACTGGACACCCCCACATCCCCATGGGGGCCCATGTGCCTGTCTGACATCGGTCTATTTTTATTTTATTTAATAAACCATTTTTACAGTAACCCTCCAAAAAGTCATTCATAAACCTTTTTAATTTCCATATGTACTAGGAAGCTAAGTATTTGTTTATTGGGCTTCAATAATGTGACTGATCAAAGTGCCTCAGGCTTTGAAAAATAACTAACTAAACTGATTGAAATTAAGGGGATATTGGTGAGCAAATGCCTGGTCAAAACTACAATGGCGCCAGTGCCATGAGTGGAGCTTACTTAGGTGTTCAAAACTGCATGTCAGACCGAGAGCCTAACTCTTCTTAGTTAGTTCTTTATGAGTTTTAGTTTAGAAAACAATCTCTTCACAGAAGTGACAGTTACAGGGATGGTTATAAACAGCTTGATTGCCGTAGCAACATCAGGGAAACTGGGCAGAAGGGAGTGGTGCTTCAAATATATCAGTTCTGCAACATCTTTAATTGAGCCTCTCGCATTATCCTTAATTGCCGGCCTCAACACATTACGGAAAGAGATTAACTGTATAGGAAGCTCTGGGACACGTCGTCTGGATACTGGACAGCCAGTAAATTGGCAGGTGCAAACAGAAATCTTTAGCGGACAACAGTTCTTGAGTTCTTGATTTTGTTCATACTGGTGAACCGGCATTTGAGTTGTGTGGTTGCAATATTAACAGTCCCTTATCTCTGGTATATCTTGCTATGCATCATTCAAGACTAAGTTTAAATTGTGTGCAGCGCCATTGTCACGCCCTGGCTCTGGGGACTCTTGTATGTTGAGCCAGGGTGTTAGTTTCTTTGTGTAGTGTCTATGTTTTGTTTCCTATGTTCTGTTCTAGGTTATGTGTTTCTATGTTGGCCGGGGTGGTTCTCAATCAGAGGCAACGAGAATCAGCTGTTGCTTGTTGTCTCTGATTGGGAACTATACTTAGGCAGCCTTTTGTGCACTTGTGATTCGAAGGATCTTGTTCCGTGTAGGTTTGTGTATGACCGAGGACTTCACGTTTCGTTTTGTTATTTGTATCGTGTTGCTAAGTACACTATTAAAGAGATGTACGCATATCACGCTGCGCCTTGGTCCACTCATTATGACGATCGTGACAGAAGATCCCACCAATACAGGACCAAGCAGCGTGTCCAGGAGCAAACGCCGGAGGTAACGTTAGTGGATGTCCTCCTCGGTTGGGGGCAGATCACGGAGGAGGAGGCCGTCCGTTACCGGAGGGCGATGAAGGGGGAGACCCAGGCAGGAGAGGAGAAGCGGCGCCAACCGGGCCGTCGTCGGACAGGCGAGAGGCACCCCCAATAATTTTTTTTGGGGGGGCACACGGCATGGACGACGGGGCTGCTGGAGGCAGATAAAGGGCGAGGTTGTGGACGAGGAGAGTAGGCCACCAGGTTACGGGGGCCATTGGTCAGTAGAGGGAAGGAGAGTGTAGAGGCACGGCGAGAGGTACTGAGGTGTGTTACCAGTCCGGTCCGGCCCGTTCCTGATCCCCACACAAGGCCAGTGGTGTGTGTTCCCAGTACGGTCCGGCCTGTTCCTGTCCCTCGCACCAAGCCTGTGATGCGCGTCGCCAGCCCGGCCCGGCCTGTTCCTGCCCCTCACACCAAGCCTGTGGTGCGCGTCGCTAGCCCGGCCTGTTCCTGCCCCTCGCACCAAGCCTATGGTGCGCATCGCCAGCCCGGCCCGGCCTGTTCCTGCCCCTCGCACCAAGCCAATGGTGCGCGTCGCCAGCCCGGCCCGGCCTGTTCCTGCCCCTCGCACCAAGCCAATGGTGCGCGTCGCCAGCCCGGCCCGGCCTGTTCCTGCTCCCCGCACCAAGCCAATGGTGCGCGTCGCCAGCCCGGCCCGGCCTGTTCCTGCCCCTCGCACCAAGCCAATGGTGCGCGTCGCCAGCCCGGCCCGGCCTGTTCCTGCCCCCCACACCAAGCCTATGGTGCGCGTCACCAGCCCGGCCCGGCCTGTTCCTGCTCCCCGCACCAAGCCAGTGGTGCGCTTCGTCAGCCCGGTCCTGCCCGTCCCTGCTCCCCGCACCAAGCCAATGGTGCGCGTCGTCAGCCCGGTCCGGCCCGTGCCTGTTTCACCGGTGCCTGGTCAGGTACCGGTCAGCTGCTCCACACCGGAGCCTAAGCAATCCGCTCCACCGATGTCCAGCTCCAGCCAGCGGGGCCAGACCAGACCAGGGGCGCTACGGGGGGGGTTGTTAGAGGGTGGTGGTCACGCCCGGAGCCGGATCCGCCTCCGAGGTGGAATGCCCACCCGGCCCCTCCCCTGTTGGGTTTATGTTGGCGCAGTCGCAGTCCGCGCCTTTGGGGGGGGGGGGTACTGTCACGCCCTGGCTCTGGGGACTCTTGTATGTTGAGCCAGGGTGTTAGTTTCTTTGTGTAGTGTCTATGTTTCGTTTCCTATGTTCTGTTCTAGGTTATGTGTTTCTATGTTGGCCGGGGTGGTTCTCAATCAGAGGCAACGAGAATCAGCTGTTGCTTGTTGTCTCTGATTGGGAACCATACATAGGCAGCCTTTTGTGCACTTGTGATTCGTGGGATCTTGTTCCGTGTAGGTTTGGGTATGACCGAGGACTTCACGTTTCGTTTTGTTATTTGTATCGTGTTGCTAAGTACACTATTAAAGAGATGTACGCATATCACGCTGCGCCTTGGTCCACTCATTATGACGATCGTGACAGCCATGGACATATAAAGCACAATGTTTCAGGAAAGACTGTCTGGGTTGTCAATACACAGTATAGAAAACAGTCGGGCCTGCAACCTGGACCTACAGGCCGTGGTGAAAACATTTGCACACAAAAATGCAAGGTGATGCAGCAGCATACTGTAGATACTATAGGCCTCTACATAGAAAAAAAGAGCTTGGCATTAATAGACTGGTTTTTCGCAGAACAACTTTCTATCCAAGCTGGGAGAGAGCGCGAGGAATGGCTCATGTCATGCAGGTTTAGGTAGGCTATACAGGACAGTTGCGAACTCTGACGTTTTTTTGGGGGTCTAGAAAAACTGCATTACACCAGTGCACAGTCATCAGGTATTCTGCCACTGTATATTCTCTTTTTAGGGCAAGGTAGCATTCCAGTTTGCTGTTTTTTGGTTAATTCCTTCCAATGTGTCAAATAGTTACCTTTTAGTTTTCTCATGATTTGGTTGTGTTGCTGTTCTGGGGCTCTGTGGGGTGTATTTTTGTTTGCGAACAGAGACCCAGGACAAGCTGGCTGAGGGGACTCTTCTCTAGGTTATTCTCTCTGTAGGTGATGGCTTTGTTATGGAAGGTTTAGGTGTTGCTTCCTTTTAGGTGGTTGTACAACTTAACGTCTCTTTTAGCAGGTATCGTCCTAATTCTGCTCTGCATGCATTATTTTGGGTTTTACGTTGTACACAGAGAATGTTTTTGCAAAATTCTGCAAGCAGTCTCAATTTGGTGTGTGACTTTTTTTGGTTGGTGAGTGGACCCCAGACCTCACAACCATAGAGGGCAATGGGTTCTATAACTGCTTCCAGTATTTTTAGTCAGATCCTAATTGGGCAGTCGTATTTTATGTTCCTTTTGATGGCCTAGAAGGCCCTTCTTTCCTTGTCTCTCAGAGCGTTCACAGCTTTGTGGAAGGTACCTGTGGTGCTGATGTTTAGGCTGAGGTAGGTATAGTTCTTTGTGTGCTCGAGGGAAATGGTGTCTAGATATAATTTGTATTTGTGGTCCAGGCAACTGGAACTTTTTTGGACACCATTATTTTAGTCTTACCGAGATTCACTGTCTGTCACGATCGTCATACATAGAGGAGGACCAAGGCGCAGCGTGTTGAGCGAACATACTTTAATTAGTTAAAGTGCACACACGATACAAAACAACAAAACGACTCGTAACGTCCTAGGTAACAATGACCAACTGGAACAAAAACCCACAAACACCAAGGGAAAACAGACAGTTTAAATATGGCTCCCAATCAGAGACAACCAGCCACAGCTGACACTCGTTGCCTCTGATTGGGAGTCACTCAGGCCAACAAAGAAACAGAAGAACTAGAACCCCCAACATAGAAATATAACACATAGAATGAAAACACCCTGGCTCAACATATAGAGTCCCAGAGCCAGGGTGTGACAGTACCCCCCCCTAAAGGCGCGGACTGCGACCGCGCCTCCACTAGAACAAAACAGGGGAGGGCTGGGTGGGCATTCCTCCTCGGCGGCGGTTCTGGCTCCGGCCTTGCCCACCACCCTCCAATAAACCCCCCATAGCGCCCCTGGTCCGGTCTGGCCCCGCTGGCTGGAGCTGAACTGGACGTAGCAGGAGCGGTTAGCTTCAGCTCCGTAGTGGAGCCGTTGACCGGTACCTTACCAGGCACCGGTGACCCAGGCACGGGTTGTGCTGGACTGACGACGCGCACCCCTGGCTTGGTGCGTGGAGCCGGAACGGGCCGGACCGGGCTGACGACTCGCACCCCTGGCTTGGTGCGTGGAGTAGGAACGGGCCGAACCAGGCTGACGACTCGCACCCCTGGCTTGGTGTGTGGAGTAGGAACGGGCCGGACCAGGCTGACGACTCGCACCCCTGGCTTGGTGCGAGTGGCATGAACAGGCCGGGCCGGGCTGGCGACGCGCACCGTAGACTTGGTGCGAGTGGCAGGAACAGGCCGGGCCGGGCTGACGATGCGCACCCCTGGCTTGGTGCGTGGAGTAGGAACAGGCCGGACCGGGCTGGCGACGCACACCGTAGGCTTGGTACGAGGAGCAGGGACAGGCCGGACCGGGCTGGCGACGCACACCGTAGGCTTGGTGCGTGGAGCAGGGACAGGCCGGACCGGGCTGGCGACGCACACCGTAGGCTTGGTGCGAGGAGCAGGGACAGGCCGGACCGGGCTGGCGACGCACACCGTAGGCTTGGTGCGAGGAGCAGGGACAGGCCGGACCGGGCTGGCGACGCACACCGTAGGCTTGGTGCGTGGAGCAGGGACAGGCCGGACTGGGCTGGCGACGCACACCGTAGGCTTGGTGCGTGAGCAGGGACAGGCCGGACCGGGCTGGCGACGCACACCGTAGGCTTGGTGCGTGGAGCAGGGACAGGCCGGACCGGGCTGGCGACGCACACCGTAGGCTTGGTGCGAGGAGCAGGGACAGGCCGGACCGGGCTGGCGACGCACACCGTAGGCTTGGTGCGTGGAGCAGGGACAGGCCGGACCGGGCTGGCGACGCACACCGTCCATTTGGTGTGGGGCCGTAACAGGCCGGACCGTACTGGGGACACACACCACTGGCTCTACTTTGACCAGTGGCCCCCGTAACCTGGTGGCCTTCTGAATACGCCCCTTTTCTGCCTCCGTCAGCCCCATCGTCCATGCCCTGTGCCCCCCCCTAAAAATTATTTGGGGTTGCCTCTCGACCGTCCGACGACGACCCTGATCACGCCGTTGCTCCTCTCTCCGTCGCCTCTCTACAGTCTCACTCCATGGCCGGCGATCCATCCCGGCCAGGATTTCCTCCCAGGTCCAGGACCCCTGCCCGTCCAAAATCTGCTCCCACGTCCAGGCTGCCTGCTCCTGGACACGCTGCTTGGTCCTGGTATGGTGGGTTTTTCTGTCACGATCGTCATACATAGAGGAGGACCAAGGCGCAGCGTGTTGAGCGAACATACTTTAATTAGTTAAAGTGCACACACAAAACAACAAAACGACTCGTAACGTCCTAGGTAACAATGACCAACTGGAACAAAAACCCACAAACACCAAGGGAAAACAGACAGTTTAAATATGGCTCCCAATCAGAGACAACCAGCCACAGCTGACACTCGTTGCCTCTGATTGGGAGTCACTCAGGCCAACAAAGAAACAGAAGAACTAGAACCCCCAACATAGAAATATAACACATAGAATGAACACACCCTGGCTCAACATATAGAGTCCCAGAGCCAGGGTGTGACACTGTCAAGGCCCAGGTCTGACAGAATCTGTGCAGAAGATCTAGGTACTGCTGTAGGCCCACCTTGGTTGGGGACAGAAGCACCAGATCATCTGCAAACAGTAGACATTTGACTTCAGAGTATAGTAGGGTAAGGCCGGTTGCTACAGACTGATCTAGTGCCTCGCCAATTCATTGATATATACAATGGGGGAAAAAAGTATTTAGTCAGCCACCAGGATTTGTGACCTGTTTTTGTTTGTTGTCGTAGTTGTGTCTAGGGGGGCATATTGGGGAGGGAATGCTGTCACCTCCAGGTAGGTGTTTGTCCCCCTGTGTGCTGAGAGTGTCAGGTCCTTGACTGGTTCTTGCGTTTAGGTCACCACAGACTAGAACATGGAAATGGTTGATCTCCCCCTCTAGGATGGAGAAGCTGTTGTCATTAAAGTATGGGATTCTAGTGGGGGGATACAGGTAGCACACAGTAGGACATTTTTCTCTGTTATTTCTAACCAAATGTAAAATGCTCCTGTTTTGATCAATTCAGTAGAGTGGGCTAGGTCTGATATACACCAAATTAGCATATCCACTGAGTCTCTTCCCTTTTTCACACCTGGTAGTTTGGTGGATGGGACTACCAGCTCTCTGTAACATAGAGGGCAACCAGTGGGTCTGTCTCCTCTATACCATGTTTCTTGTAGGATGACAATGTCTGTATTTCTGATATCTTTGGTGAAGTCTGGGTTCCTGCTCTTTAGGCCAAAGGCAGATGACCTCAGACCTTAGATATTCCAGCATGATATAGTAAAAGCTTTGTGTTCCATAGTGTCCAGTGTTGTGCCATGTGTGGTTATGCCTCAGACTAATAGGTGTGAGCAGAGCATGCTGGGCATCTGATACATGCCTCTTAGATCGCTGAATGGGGCTTGGGCGGGTGTAGGAGTGGGGGTTGGCCCTTTGCTCTGCTCACGGCCTGGGCGTCTGTCTGTCTGTCTGTCGCTCTCTCTCTCTCTCTCAGGTGTTACGGTACTTCAAAAGACAGCCAGTATGACGGTACTTCAAAAGACAGCCAGTATGTCTGACGTTCAGAGCGGAAGAAAGAGATGAGAGAAAGCCAGTTAGTTTTAGCAGGTGAACGGTTTCCCTTGATTCATACTTGAATGGGGAGGGATGGAAACATGAGGATCAAAAGGAGCTTCTCTCTTGCGCTCACACAGTCGCTGTCGAAGGAAAACCTCCTCTCCAAAACAGAAACTTTTCAGGAAATTGATTTTATTTATTTATTAACAAACATACAATTATGAAACTTCAGAAGCTATTTTGAATACATTTTCTTAGTCCTAGAGTCATGAAATGTTCCGAGTACATTGAGGGGAGTTAATGCTTCCAATACATGTAAAAACATGAAAATTGGCAAAAATGGAGTTAAAAGGTTTTCATCCAACAGCGACAACATGCACACACACACGCATGCACTCATACAAAAACATACACACACACACACACACATTCTGAAAATTCAGTGGATTGTTATACTGTATGGGACATTATTGTCCAGGGGTTGCTAACATGGCATTGTATTACTATGTGATGTCATCAGAGAGCATCATCATTATTTTTGTTGAAAACTCAATGACCAAATTCTTTCTGGATACGGTGGTCTCGGTGGGGGCAGTGTGAGGAGGGAGGGGTGGAAGGCAGGGGAGGGAGGGAGGAGATGTAGGGGAGGATGGGAGAGTAGGATGGAGGGAAAGATAGAGGAGATGGAGAATGGAGGGAGGTGGGGATGGGGGAGAGGGGAGTGTAGGAGGGGTAGGTGATGAGGGAGTGAGGTGTGGTGGGCGAGAGAAGAAGAGGTAGAGGAGGGTGATGAGAGTGCCATACTGAAAGCTGTGTGTTGTAGAATGAAATGATGAAGGGTGGGTGGAGGAGGGTGGGTCATTAGAGGCTGCCGTACGGGTACAGGGGGATGAGGAGGGGGGAGGCTGGGGGTAGGGTGTGTCTGTAAGAGCTGTGTTTGTACCTGGTGTGCGTCTAGCTCTAGAGAGGTATTTAGGGAAGTAGAGTGTGTGTTTTGCTCTTGAGTGTGTGCTACATGTGTATGAGTGTGTGTGGGGTGTGTGTATGGCTCTGGGGAGGGGGTAGGTGGTGTGTGTGCCGGTGTGTGTGTCTCTGTCCCCAGTAGTAGTCTCTGCATGTGCTCTCGTGCTTGCTCCTGCAGACAGCGATACTTGTCCATCTCCTCAGCGCTGAAGCTGATTAGCTGTTGAGACAGAGGAGGGGAGGGGCCTTGTGACCACTGACCCCTGTGAGATAAAGTTTGGACAGGATATGAGGTCACAGCAGGATGTGATGTCAGGGAAGGACAGGACGTGTCCTCTCTAGTTTTCTCAGGGCTCTGAGACGAGAGGGGTTGAGGGCACGGTCGACCACTTGGGACCGCTCCATTCTTCATACTCCCCTTCCCTTGGTTGTGGTTCTGGTCCTGTCTCTGGACCTGGTCTTGATTGTGGTCCTGTTTCTCTGTTTGGTCAGGGCCCTCCCTCTCTATTTCTGCCCCTCGTCTCTTAGTTCTTCTCCTGATCGCTGGTAGTTTCCCGATAAGTGGCAGTAGCAGAGTTCTCCTGGGGTTCCCCTCTCTGGGCTGTGGGGGGGCTTTGGACTCTCTGTCTGAGAGACATGTAGGCTGTGCTGTGGGGTTGGGGCTCCTGTCCTGTGGATGGGTGGTATCAGTGCTGGGCAGAGGTCTAGGAGGAGTAGGTTTGAGGCTGGGGGCTTGGTGTTTCTCCTTGGTGGGTGAGGGAGATGGTGCTCGCCTGGGCACCCCTGTTGTTTTTCTCCCAGTCAGGGTTAGTCTTGAGCGGGTACTAACGCTACTCCACCCCCCACTCAGGTCTGACACACTGGTGCTGCTGCTACAGGAGCCAGGGCTGGGCCGTCGGGGCAGCCAGTCAGGGCTAGAATCAGGCCAGGGGCTGGGGCTGGAGATGGGGCATCTGGTAACTTGCACACTGGGGACAGACTGGGAGCCAGGGCTGGGGCTGTGTCTATGGTCAGGGCATCTGGTAACCCAGTCCCAGCTAAAACACTCAGGTCTGGGGCTGGGGCTAGGTCTGGATCCCTTCTCCCAGCTGCTCCAGCTCTCTCTACCTTCAGTGGACCTCTGTCTCTCCCAGTTGTCCTCCCAGCTATATCTGTCCTCCCAGCAGTATGTCCCCCTGTCCTCCCAACTGTCACTGCTGCCCCAGGTACATCTGTCTGGGCTTGAGTCCCCTGGTCCCCTGTCCCAGACCTCTCTCTCTCCCTCCCCAGGACTAGACCTCCATCTCCTGTCCCTCTCCAGAGTCCTGTGACTGGGGGTCGAGAGATACCTCCGCCAGCCCCCTCCACTGACTCCTCCAGGGCTGGATTCCCTGCTTACCCAACCCTGCCTCCTACTCCCCCTATCTCTGCTCCCTCTCTCCCTACCACCCCTATCTCTGCTCCCTCTCTCCCTACTCCCCCTCTCCCTGCTCCCTCTCTCCCTACCACCCCTATCTCTGCTCCCTCTCTCCCTACTCCCCCTCTCCCTGCTCCCTCTCTCCCTACCACCCCTCTCCCTGCTCCCTCTCTCCCTACCACCCCTATCCCTGCTCCCTCTCTCCCAACAGCCTCTACTCCCTCCATCCCAGCTCTCCCTCCTCCCTCTCTCTGTTCTCTCCCACTCCTCGCTCTCTGACCACTTCCTCTTCCTATTAATGTATTTCCTGTTTCTTTGGATGTGTTTACTCTTCCTCACTGGGCTGCAGGTAATGTTGCTACCAGGGATGTTGTCATGGCGACTGTAGACGGGGTAGCCCCCGCTGTAACCGTGGAGACCACCATATGCCACTGGGAGGTTGTGAGCCTTTTCCCAGGGTGACCCGGATGTAGAACACAGAGCTGAGTCTGAACTCCAGTAGAAAGGCCAATCCTCCCTTTCTCCTCTCTCTACCTCTCCATATCTCTCTCTCTCCCCCTCTCCCTCTCTATACAGCTGAGACTCTGTGCTGTAGTACTCTGTCCTCTCTGTGACTCTCTGTGCTGTGTTGAACTGGGAGGCAGAGTTATAGTGATAGTGATGTTGGTCTCTACTGTGACTCATGTGAGGCCTTTGTCTGTCAGAGCAGGGTACAGACTCAGAGTCCCACTCTCCCACCAAGCACTGAGTCCCACCCCTCCTCCTCTTCCTCCTCTTCCCCCCTACATTTCTTCCCCTCTTTCCGCCTGTCTCTCCCTCCCACTCTATTTCCCTGTCTCCTTCTCCCTCTCTGTCTCCGTCACATCTCCTCTTTCCGCCCCACCAGGTGGAAACAGAGGTTATGACGCTCCTAAGACGCTGCCGATCTCCCTCACACTCGTTTGAAGTCCCATTATACCTCTCTCCTCTCAATTTCTTCTTTGTGCTGTCGTTTCTCCTCTTCTTCTTTGTGCTGTCGTTTACATTTCTGCATGACACATCTGTCGGAGTGCTTACTGAACCGCCCACGGAGTGTGTGCACGAGCTGGCAGCGTGCGTACACACACACCTCACCTCACTTGCACACACACACTCGGCGGCGCAGGGCTGGATGACAGCCTCTAATTTAGGCCTGGGGGTTCTGACGGCTCGTTCGCTCTCCTGTCTCACATGTCCTCCTAATCTGCCCCCCTGGGGATTGTGGGGGTTTGTGTGAGTGTTGTCACCGCGAAGGGGGTCTCCGTTCCCGAAGAGGGGGTGGTGCCACGCCTCTCCTACAGGCGGAGTGAACCCAGATTCACCTCCACTCTCTGGCACTATTGCTTCTGCCTGGAAGGCTGCTGTCACTCCATGTGCTTCTGTCTTCTCTACAACGTGACAGGATGATGAGTGTGTGACTCCCTCATCTGTCCCGCCTGTCTCTGTATATAGATCTGTATTGGATTCTACATTTTTTGTGTCCTGAGGAGGAGGCTGGGAGCTAGAGAACATGAGGGAGTCAGACTCCTCTGTGTGTTTCTCTGTCTCCTGCTGGCTTGCTAAGTGGTTACAGTGTAACTTGGTTTGACAGTGGTTGTGGTTGTGTTCAGGGTTACAGTGTAGTGGGTTGGTGTGGGGTTGCCAGTGTGTGGGCTTGCAGCTGTAGGAGAGGTGGGGTTTGGCTGTGGTAAACTGCAGCAGTTCTACTGGCCATCTCAGACGTGTGGATCCATCTCTGGCAACCACATGGAGATAAGAAGATATAGGAGTCTGATTCACCTCATGGCCCTGTTGTCTGTTCTCTGTACCCCTGTTCCTCTCCTCCCTCTCTTCCCCCTCCTCCCTCTCTTCCCTCTCATCTGCTGTACCGTGTTCAGGGCTCTGGTCTGTTTCTCTCAGTCTGGCGTTGTGGGAAGGGCAGCCTGGGTCATGGCTAGCAGAGGACCCGTCTCTCTCCTCCCCTCCTCTCTTCTCTCTTCTCTCCTCCCCCTCTTCCCCGCCTGAAGGGTCTGTCTTGTTTCCGGAGTGAAGACTGTTGGTTGGTTGCCCTAGTAACAGGTTGTCTGGGTGACGCAGCCGTAGCTCATCTCCTCCCCTTCTCTTCTCCTTTATCTGCCCTCGTCCTCCTCTCCCCTCCTCATCTTGCTGGTCTGAGAAGACAGAGGCAGATGGCTCTAGCCTCGGGCCCCTCCTGGAGAAACAGAAGGAGACCCCCACCCTTCCCGTGTCTCTGCCCCACGGAAAGGCAGGGTCTTGGGGGGAGCTGTTCAGGCGAGGCTGGGGATCCTCCAGAGAAGGTCCACATCTGGAATGCAAGTCAGGGGGTGGGGAGGGTGGGAAGGGCCCTCCAGGGAAGATGGGTATGTGGGAAGGATCCACTGGCTGTTGGGGCTGGGAAGGGGAGAGAGGCTTGGTCTGGAGATGGGGGGAGTCGTCTCCCTGGAGGCTAAGAGGGATGGTCTGGGGCTTAGTTAAAGGTACGGTAAAAGCGGGTCGCTGGGAGTTCCCTGTGGTTTGGATTAACCCTGTTTGGGTCAAGGGGACATGGTGGTCCCCTTGTCTGTAGTCTGTCTCTCCACAGTGTCTCTCTGAATGCTGGATCTCAGCTTTCACTGTCCCTCGGAACCTAACAACCTGGCCTGGTACCCTGGTGCAGAGGCGAGGAAAGGGAGGAGAGGTGGAGACGAGAGGATAGCAGAGCAGAGAACAGAATAAATATAAAATGAGTGAAAATGCCAAACACTGTCCATATTATGCAGATTACTGTGAGTGTTCATGTTATATTAACTCAGCTCGTGCCTACAGTATCTAGGCCAGCTCTTACATCCATCACTCTGAGGACCAGAGAGACTGACAGAGTGTGTGCATGTGAGCGTATGTGTACAGTATGTGTGTATCATAGAGATTTCCCTGCAGTGCGCTTGGAGGGCAGGTCTCTACACCCTACACACACACACACACACACAACCACAACCACACACACACACAACCACACACACACACACACAGACGTACCTGTGTGTCTGTTGTCGTAGCAGTGCTAGTTGGTGCAGGCGTCTCAGAGCTCTCTCCTGCTTGCGGTCGTCCTTCCATGACTTAGACGCAACGTTCCGAGCAAACTCCCTCTGCTTCAACTCCTTCAGTCTCTACAGGGAGGAGAGGAAAGGGTCAGTGTTTGTGTGCGTGTGTGTGTGTCTATGTCGTGTTGAAACGAGTAGTTACCGGAGTGTAGCTCTGCTCCTATTGGTTTACCCTCTGCCCTAAGGCAGCATCAGCCTGAGACACAATTATGCACTCACCTGCAGCCAATAGGAGTACAGGTGTCCCTATAAGAGGGGATGCCTCCCCTCAATCAGCCTCCCGAGATATTTATCTTCAGTGAGACTGGAGAGGGTCGGCAGGGCCTTAAGTCCTATGGGGCTCCACTCCACTCATAGAACTGGAGTTACACTCCGGTAACTAATCTTTCTATATCGTGGAGCTCCGCCCCATAGGGGAGCTCTGCTCCTATTGCTTTAAGGCAGAGCGTAGCGCTCCAAAATGTACTCCCTGCCGAGCCCAACACTTCCCATCAAAATGAAAAGGTCAGGCCTAGCAATGGCTGCAACCAATTCCCGCAGTACTGCAACCACTGTAACGATACAAGTGTCACAATATACTGCGTCATCGGTTAAAGACCCGCCCCACCTAGTCCAATGGCAACACCAATGACTAGTGGGCAGATCACCAGAATACAGGCCATACTAATCTGTACTAGCAGATAGATGGTACCTCAATATCCTGTTACAATACTACCAACCACTAATGGAATGACACAAAGTGTCACTCTACATTGTGTACACAGTAGGCCGCCTCACTCAATCAATGGAACCCCAGAGATTAGTGGGCAGATCCCAGAACATGATTCATACTAATCTGAACAAGCAGATAGATGACGTCACATTCCGTCAAATTGTCATGACCGGTCTAATAGTATCGTAACCAAGTTACTACTATTATCCCTCATTCCGCCTCACTCCAGTGAATCACTGGTGGGCAGATCAATACATGCCCTCTACTGTACTGAACCTGTCATTCAGGAGTCATGCCAAAAATATGTCCTTCAATCAGAAGCGGACCTGATGGAGACCCTGTCTCCTCAGTCCTGCATTCCTCTCCTCCTGGCTCAAGTTCTCCCTTCAGCTACGCTGAGTACAGACTGAGCCAAAGAGTTAGAAGACACATCTAAGAGATAGAAACGGATAAATGGAGACGGTGTTGACCATGACGCCGCTCTACATACAGTGGGGAAAAAAAGTATTTAGTCAGCCACCAATTGTGCAAGTTCTCCCACTTAAAAAGATGAGAGAGGCCTGTAATTTTCATCATAGGTACACGTCAACTATGACAGACAAATTGAGATTTTTTTTTTCAGAAAATCACATTGTATGATTTTTAATGAATTTATTTGCAAATTATGGTGGAAAATAAGTATTTGGTCACCTACAAACAAGCAAGATTTCTGGCTCTCACAGACCTGTAACTTCTTCTTTAAGAGGCTCCTCTGTCCTCCACTCGTTACCTGTATTAATGGCACCTGTTTGAACTTGTTATCAGTATAAAAGACACCTGTCCACAACCTCAAACAGTCACACTCCAAACTCCACTATGGCCAAGACCAAAGAGCTGTCAAAGGACACCAGAAACAAAATTGTAGACCTGCACCAGGCTGGGAAGACTGAATCTGCAATATGTAAGCAGCTTGGTTTGAAGAAATCAACCGTGGGAGCAATTATTAGGAAATGGAAGACATACAAGACCACTGATAATCTCCCTCGATCTGGGGCTCCACGCAAGATCTCACCCCGTGGGGTCAAAATGATCACAAGAACGGTGAGCAGAAATCCAAGAACCACACGGGGGGACCTAGTGAATGACCTGCAGAGAGCTGGGACCAAAGTAACAAAGCCTACCATCAGTAACACACTACGCCGCCAGGGACTCAAATCCTGCAGTGCCAGACGTGTCCCCCTGCTTAAGCCAGTACATGTCCAGGCCCGTCTGAAGTTTGCTAGAGTGCATTTGGATGATCCAGAAGAGGATTGGGAGAATGTCATATGGTCAGATGAAACCAAAATAGAACTTTTTGGTAAAAACTCAAGTCGTCGTGTTTGGAGGACAAAGAATGCTGAGTTGCATCCAAAGAACACCATACCTACTGTGAAGCATGGGGGTGGAAACATCATGCTTTGGGGCTGTTATTCTGCAAAGGGACCAGGACGACTGATCCGTGTAAAGGAAAGAATGAATGGGGCCATGTATCGTGAGATTTTGAGTGAAAACCTCCTTCCATCAGCAAGGGCATTGAAGATGAAACGTGGCTGGGTCTTTCAGCATGACAATGATCCCAAACACACCGCCCGGGCAACGAAGGAGTGGCTTCGTAAGAAGCATTCCAAGGTCCTGGAGTGGCCTAGCCAGTCTCCAGATCTCAACCCCATAGAAAATCTTTGGAGGGAGTTGAAAGTCCGTGTTGCCCAACGACAGCCCCAAAACATCACTGCTCTAGAGGAGATCTGCATGGAGGAATGGGCCAAAATACCAGCAACAGTGTGTGAAAATCAATCAATCAATTTTATTTTATATAGCCCTTCTTACATCAGCTAATATCTCGAAGTGCTGTACAGAAACCCAGCCTAAAACCCCAAACAGCTAGTAATGCAGGTGTAGAAGCACGGTGGCTAGGAAAAACTCCCTAGAAAGGCAAAACCTAGGAAGAAACCTAGAGAGGAACCAGGCTATGAGGGGTGGCCAGTCCTCTTCTGGCTGTGCCGGGTGGAGATTATAACAGAACCATGCCAAGATGTTCAAAAATGTTCATAAGTGACAAGCATGGTCAAATAATAATCAGGAATAAATCTCAGTTGGCTTTTCATAGCCGATCATTAGAGTTTAAAACAGCAGGTCTGGGACAGGTAGGGGTTCCATAACCGCAGGCAGAACAGTTTAAACTGGAATAGCAGCAAGGCCAGGCGGACTGGGGATAGCAAGGAGTCACCACGGCCGGTAGTCCCGACGTATGGTCCTAGGGCTCAGGTCTCTCAGTTGGCTTTTCATAGCCGATCATTTAGAGTTGAAAACAGCAGGTATGGGACAGGTAGGGGTTTCGTAGCCGCAGGCAGAACAGTTGAAACTGGAATAGCAGCAAGGCCAGGCGGACTGGGGGCAGCAGGGTGTCATCATGCCCGGTAGTCCTGACGTATGGTCCTAGGGCTCAGGTTCTCAGAGAGAAAGAGAGAACGAGAGAATTAGAGAGAGCATACTTAAATTCACACAGGACACTGGATAAGACAGGAGAAGTACTCCAGGTATAACCAACTAACCCCAGCCCCCCGACACATAAACTACTGCAGCATAAATACTGGAGGCTGAGACAGGAGCGGTCCGGAGACACTGTGGCCCCATCCGAAGAAACCCCCGGACAGGGCCAAACAGGAAGGATATAACCCCACCCACTCCGCCAAAGCACAGCCCCCGCACCACTAGAGGGATATCCCCAACCACCAACTTACAATCCTGAGACAAGGCCGAGTATAGCCCACAGAGGTCTCCACCACAGCACAAACCAAGGGGGGGGGGGGGGCGCCAACCCAGACAGGAAGATCACGTCAGTAACTCAACCCACTCAAGTGACGCACCCCTCCCAGGGACGGCATGAAAGAGCACCAGCAGGCCAGTGACTCAGCCCCTGCAACAGGGTTAGAGGCAGAGAACCCCAGTGGAGAGGGGAACCGGCCTGGCAGAGACAGCAAGGGCTGTTCGTTGCTCCAGCCTTTCCGTTCACCTTCACACTCCTGGGCCAGACTACACTCAATCATATGACCTACTGAAGAGATAAGTCTTCAGTAAAGACTTAAAGGTTGAGACCGAGTCTGCGTCTCTCACATGGGTAGGCAGACTGTTCCATAAAAATGGAGATCTATAGGAGAAAGCCCTGCCTCCCGCTGTTTGCTTAGAAATTCTAGGGACAATTAGGAGGCCTGCGTCTTGTGACCGTAGCGTACGTATTGGTATGTACGGCAGGACCAACTCGGAAAGATAGGTAGGAGCAAGCCCATGTAACGCTTTATAGGTTAACAGTAAAACCTTGAAATCAGCCCTTGCCTTAACAGGAAGCCAGTGTAGGGAAGCTAGCACTGGAGTAATATGATCAAATTTCTTGGTTCTAGTCAGGATTCTAGCAGCCGTATTTAGCACTAACTGAAGTTTATTTAGTGCTTTATCCGGGTAGCCGGAAAATAGAGCATTGCAGTAGTCTAATCTAGAAGTAACAAATGCATGGATTAATTTTTCTGCATCATTTTTGGACAGAAAATTTCTGATTTTTGCAATGTTACGTAGATGGAAAAAAGCTGTCCTTGAAACAGTCTTGATATGTTCGTCAAAAGAGAGATCAGGGTCAAGAGTAACGCCTAGGTCCTTCACAGTTTTATTTGAGACGACTTTACAACCATCAAGATGAATTGTCAGATTTAACAGAAGATCTCTTTGTTTCTTGGGACCTAGAACAAGCATCTCTGTTTTGTCCGAGTTTAAAAGTAAAAAGTTTTCAGCCATCCACTTCCTTATGTCTGAAACACAGGCTTCTAGCGAGGGCAATTTTGGGGCTTCGCCATGCTTCATTGAAATGTACAGCTGTGTGTCATCCGCATAGCAGTGAAAGTTAACATTATGTTTTCGAATAACATCCCCAAGAGGTAAAATATATAGTGAAAACAATAGTGGTCCTAAAACGGAACCTTGAGGAACACCGAAATGTACAGTTGATTTGTCGGAGGACAGACCATTCACAGAGACAAACTGATATCTTTCCGACAGGTAGGATCTAAACCAGGCCAGAACTTGTCCGTGTAGACCAATTTGGGTTTCCAGTCTCTCCAAAAGAATGTGGTGATCGATGGTGTCAAAGGCAGCACTAAGGTCTAGTAGCACGAGGACAGATGCAGAGCCTCGGTCTGACGCCATTAAAAGGTCATTTACCACCTTCACAAGTGCAGTCTCAGTGCTATGATGGGGTCTAAAACCAGACTGAAGCATTTCGTATACATTGTTTGTCTTCAGAAAGGCAGTGAGTTGCTGCGCAACAGCTTTTTCTAAAATTTTTGAGAGGAATGGAAGATTCGATATTGGCCGATAGTTTTTTATATTTTCCGGGTCAAGGTTTGGCTTTTTCAAGAGAGGCTTTATCACTGCCACTTTTAGTGAGTTTGGTACACATCCGGTGGATAGAGAGCTGTTTATTATGTTCAACATAGGAGGGCCAAGCACAGGAAGCAGCTCCTTCAGCAGTTTAGTAGGAATAGGATCCAGTATGCAGCTTGAAGGTTTAGAGGCCATGATTATTTTCATCATTGTGTCAAGAGATATAGTACTAAAACACTTAAGTGTCTCTCCCGATCCCAGGCCCTCGCAGAGCTGTGCAGATCCAGGACAGCTAAGCCCTGGAGGAATACGCAGATTCAAAGAGGAGTCCGTAATTTGCTTTCTAATGGTCATGATCTTTTCCTCAAAGAAGTTCATGAATTTATCACTGCTGAAGTGAAAACCATCCTCTCTTGGGGAATGCTGCTTTTTAGTTAGCTTTGCAACAGTATCAAAAAGAAATTTTGGATTGTTCTTATTTTCCTCGATTAATTTGGAAAAGTAGGATGATCGAGCAGCAGTGAGGGCTCTTCGGTACTGCACGGTACTGTCTTTCCAAGCTAGTCGGAAGACTTCCAGTTTGGTGTGGCGCCATTTCCGTTCCAATTTCCTGGAAGCTTGCTTCAAAGCTCGGGTATTTTCTGTATACCAGGGAGCTAGTTTCTTATGACAAATGTTTTTCGTTTTTAGGGGTGCAACTGCATCTAGGGTATTGTGCAAGGTTAAATTTAGTTCCTCAGTTAAGTGGTTAACTGATTTTTGTCCTCTGACGTCCTTGGGTAGGCAGAAGGGGTCTGGAAGGGCATCAATGAATTTTTGTGTTGTCTGAGAATTTATAGCACGACTTTTGATGCTCCTTGGTTGGGGTCTGAGCAGATTATTTGTTGCGATTGCAAACGTAATAAAATGGTGGTCCGATAGTCCAGGATTTTGTGGAAAAACATTAAGATCTACAACATTTATTCCATGGGACAAAACTAGGTCCAGAGTATGACTGTGGCAGTGAGTAGGTCCAGAGACATGTTGGACAAAACCCACTGAGTCGATAATGGCTCCGAAGGACTTTTGGAGTGGGTCTGTGGACTTCTCCATGTGAATATTAAAATCACCAAAAATTAGAATATGATCTGCTATGACTACAAGGTCTGATAGGAATTCAGGAAACTCAGAGAGGAACGCTGTATATGGCCCAGGAGGCCTGTAAACAGTAGCTATAAAAAGTGATTGAGTAGGCTGCATAGATTTCATGACTAGAAGCTCGAAAGATGAAAACGTCATTTTTTTTTTTGTAAATTGAAATTTGCTATCGTAAATGTTAGCAACACCTCCGCCTTTGCGGGATGCACGGGGAATATGGTCACTAGTGTAACCAGGAGGTGAGGCCTCATTTAACACAGCAAATTCATCAGGCTTAAGCCATGTTTCAGTCAGGCCAATCACATCAAGATTATGATCAGTGATTAGTTCATTGACTATGACTGCCTTTGAAGTGAGGGATCTAACATTAAGTAACCCTATTTTGAGATGTGAGGTATCACGATCTCTTTCAATAATGGCAGGAATGGAGGAGGTCTTTATCCTAATAAGATTGCTAGGGTGGACACCACCATGTTTAGTTTTGCCCAACCTAGGTCGAGGCACAGACACAGTCTCAATGGGTATGGCTGAGCTGACTACACTGACTATGCTATTGGCAGACTCCACTAAGCTGGCAGGTTGGCTAACAGCCTGCTGCCTGGCCTGCACCCTATTTCACTGTGGGGCTAAAGGAGTTAGAGCCCTATCTATGTTGGTAGATAAGAGGAGAGCACCCCTCCAGCTAGGATGGAGTCCGTCACTCCTCAGCAGGTCAGGCTTGATCCTGTTTGTGGGTGAGTCCCAGAAAGAGGGCCAATTATCCACAAATGTTATCTTTTGGGAGGGGCAGAAAACAGTTTTCAACCAGCGATTAAGTGCTGAGACTCTGCTGTAGAGCTCGTCACTTCCCCTAACTGGGAGGGGGCCAGAGACAATTACTCGATGCCGACACATCTTTCTAGCTGATTTACACGCTGAAGTTATGTTGCACTTGGTGACCTCTGACTGTTTCATCCTAACATCGTTGGTGCCGACGTGGATAACAATATCTCTATACTCTCTACACTCGCCAGTTTTAGCTTTAGCCAGCACCATCTTTAGATTAGCCTTAACGTCGGTAGCCCTGCCCCCTGGTAAACAGTGTATGATCGCTGGGTGATTCGTTTTAAGTCTAATACTGCGGGTAATGGAGTCGCCAATGACTAGGGTTTTCAATTTGTCAGAGCTAATGGTGGGAGCCTTCGGCGTCTCAGACCCCGTAACGGGAGGAGTAGAGACTAGAGAAGACTCAGACTCAGACTCCGACTCGCTACATAATGGGGAAAACCGGTTGAAGGTTTCTGTCGGCTGAATGAGCGACACCGGTTGAGCATTCCAACAGTATTTCCCTCCAGAAGCCATGAGAAAGTTGTCCGGCTGCAGGGACTGTGCGGGGGGAGTTATACTAACGTTACTGTCTGTACTTACTGGTGGCACAGACGCTGTTTCTTCCTTTCCTACACTGATAATACTCTTGCCTAACGATTGCGTCTGAAGCTGGGCTTGTAGCACAGCTATTCTCGCCGTAAGGCGAGAATTCTCCTGTATATTATGAGTACAGCGACTGCAATTAAAAGACATCATGTTAATGTTACTACTTAGCTTCGGCTGTTGAAGATGTTGATGAGCCATGTCCAGATAAAGCGTCCGGAGTGAAAAAGTTGAATAAGGGAAAAAAAGTTGCGATGGAAAAACGGAAAATAACGTAAAGTTGGCAGCTAAAACGCACAGGAAAATGACTCTTCTGTCTCGGGATAAACGTCCGGGGTGAAAAAGTTTAACGAAAAAAGATGAGTGAGGACAAAACTAAAAAGTTGGTAAATTTGTTGAACACAGAGATTGATTAAACGTTTATTAAAAGTAAAACGTGAATAGTTTGGCAGGTAGCCAAGTAGCAACAAACAGCAGAGCAGCACGGAGACAATGCGGAAGCGAGACGGAAGTCACGTGTCACAGAGGTCAGTTCCGTCTTCATAGACAGCATCTTGAGGGGTATTTGATTCAATGGCTCGAACGGCGACTTACATAGCGCTTCGAGTACCAAAGCCAAAACCTTGTGAAGACTTACAGAAAATGTTTGACCTGTGTCATTGCCAACAAAGGGTATATAACAAAGTATTGAGAAACTTTTGTTATTGACCAAATACTTATTTTCCACCATAATTTGCAAATAAATTCATTAAAAATCCTACAATGTGATTTTCTGGATTTTTTTCCCTCATTTTGTCTGTCATAGTTGACGTGTACCTGTGATGAAAATTACAGGCCTCTCTCATCCTTTTAAGTGGGAGAACTTGCACAATTGGTGGCTGACTAAATACTTTCTTTCCCCACTGTATATCCTCTACCCCTGTTCCTCTGAAAAGGGCAGTAGAAGCTGCTACTCCACGAGTGGAGTGAGCTCTGATACCCTGAGGCAATTGTCGCCCCGCTGCCTCATAAGCTGTCTCAATGCCCTCACAAAGCCAATGAGACAGACGCTGTTTCGAAAGTGGTCTACCTAGTGCAGCCGCACCGTGACACACAAACAGCTGAGGCGATGACCTAATCGCTGCTGTGCGCTCGACGTAACACGCCAAGGCGCGTACTGGGCACAGGCGATGGAGCCTTTCCTCACTCATCTCCCTATGAGGAGGGGGAGAAAAAGCCCACAGCTCCACGTTCTGTGATCTATATGAACTCCTAATAACCTTCGGCACAAATGCCGGGTTAGGACGTAACACCGCTCTGCTCAGATCGCCATTAATGGCCAGGCAGTCGGGTCTCGTCGAAAGAGCACACAAATCACTGACACGCTTAGCAGTAGTCAAAGCGAGCAACAGTTCCGTCTTCATAGACAGCATCTTGAGGGGTATTTGATTCAATGGCTCGAACGGCGACTTACATAGCGCTTCGAGTACCAAAGCCAAATCCCACTGAGGAAGCGTGGCTCTAGGTGTTGGCCTAAGCCGCCGCGTCCCTAATAGGAAACGTTTCACTAGAGGGTGGCAAAAGACATTGTCTCTGCCAAACCCCTCGTGACAAGCTGAAATCGCCGCTGCAAACACCTTAATGGTGGAGGGCGATCGCTGCTTATCAAACATAAGCTGTAGGAAAGAGAGAATACTCTCAACCTGACAGCTCATGGGGTCTACACCTTGTGTGACACACCATCGTGAAAACACGTTCCATCTACTGGCATACATCCTGGAAGTGGAACTGGCATGTGAACCCTGTATGGTCCTGATCACTGCTTCAGATAACCCACGGCGCTCTAGACTGTCCCTCTCAGCAGCCAGGCCTTCAGTGGTTGGCCGATTATGGGCAACTGCCCTATCGTGCCCCCCGCCTGAGACAACGCGTCCCGTCGATGTGGAATTGGCCAAGGTGGCGCAATCAACATCTGACTCATCTCCGCAAACCAAGGAGCCCCTGGGCAATCGGGGGCTATCAATATCACTGACAGCCCTCCTGACCTCACCCTGGCTAACAGTGGGAGAATGCAGGACAGCGGAGGGAATGCACACAGAAGAACTCTCTGCCACGGGTGGTGCGCAAAAGCGTCTCTTCCCAGTGGCGGTTCGTCCTGTTCCCTCAGAGAGAACCATAGGGGACATTGCGCGTTCACGCGTGACGCGAATAGATCCACCTCGGCTCTCCCGAACTGTTCCCAAATTTGGAGAACAATGTCCGGATGCAGACACCACTCGTCGTCTCGAGGACCCCCTCTTGACATGAGGTCTGCTCCTACGTTCAAGTAGCCCGGAATGTGTGCTGCTCTCAATGAGCGAAGGTGCTCGTGAGCCCACAGCCACAATTCCTCTGCCGCCCGATGGAGAGCAGGAGACCTGACTCCTCCCTGGCGATTTATGTGGGCTAATGTGGTCCGGTTGTCTGACCAGACCAGCACATCGCGACCCCGAAGGGTAGACGCGAAGTGGGTCAAAACCAGTCGAACCGTTTCCAACTCCAAGAGGTTGATGTGGCGACTCGAAAGAGGCCACACACCTCCTATCGCTTGGGTCTGACATGTCCCTCCCCATCCAGTCAGAGACGCATCTGTGAACACTGGGATGTAAGAGGACACTTTGCCTATCGGGACTCCGTGCGTGAGAACGCGCGGGTTTCTCCAATAGTTCAGATCTGCACTGAGCGAGAGGGGAACCACCACCAACCGATGACATTGACGCAATGGGTCTAGTCTTAGTTGGGCGAACCATCGCTGCATCCTGCGCATGTGCAGGAGTCCCAGCGGAACCACAGAGTGGGCTGACGACATGAGACCCAAAAGTGACATGATCGACAGCGCCGTCACCGTGTGATTCGGACGACACTTCCTCAGGGCTAGCAACAAGGCTACCCTTCGGGGGTCTGAAATTCGAGCCCTCATCATTACAGTGTCTAGCTGTATCCCCAGGTAGACAATCTGATGACTGGGCCAGGGCGCGCTCTTTTTCCAATTGACAGCGAACCCCAGACGTGTGAGATGAATCACTGTCTGTGTCGTGTGAGTGATCGCCAGCTCTGCTGACGGGGCGAGAACCAGTAGGTCGTCTAGGTAGGCTAGTAGCCGTATTCCCTGACGACGCAACGGTTCCAATGCCGCCTCCACACACTTGGAAAACGTGCGAGGTGCCAGGGCGTACCCAAATGGCATCCTCGTGTATTTGTACGCCACCCCTTGAAAGGCGAATCGCAGAAACTTCCTGTGACGCAGCTGTACCGGCACATGAAAGTACGCGTCCTTTAGGTCTATGCTCGTACAAAAGTCTCCTTTCTGGACACATTCCAGCAGATGTTTTGTCGTTAGCATTCGAAAGGGCCATCTGGTTACGCTCTCATTGAGAATGCGTAAATCCAATATCGGCCTCATTCCCCCCGTCTTTTTGGGCACCAGGAAGTAGGGTGAATATAGCCCTTTGTTCCTTTGCTCCTGGGGAACTACTGTGACCGCCTCCTTCGCCAAAAGTTCCGTAATCTCTGAAACCAGAGCGGCCACTTTTTCGGGCGTTTTCATCACCGTCTCCACCACTCCCCTGAATGGGGGTGGGGTCCGATGGAATTGGAGAGCATAACCCTTCTGCAACGTCTGTTCTAGCCAGCGTGAGAGGGTGCAGCTTCGCTGCCACTGCCAGCAATGCAGAGAAAGCGGCCGAGCGCGAAGCTGTGGTACACTCAGTAGGAAGGACCTGTATTCCTCTATGGCCCTTGCCGCCGCTGTTCTCCAACACCGAGGTGGTGGAACAGCCCAAGGCGGGCCTCCCATGAAAGGGAGAGGAAACATTAGTGCGTTCTGAACAAGAAGGAGGAGCAGTCTAAACCCGTAACCGTCGTATTCCTGCCCTCCGTGAACGCAGCGCGGGTCTGAATTGCACTGACCGTGGCCACAGCCTGCGACAGTGCACCATCCCCAGCAAGCGATTGCGTCATCATCCCAGATGACTGCAATTCGCTATTAGAGCCCCTCACTACAATACTCCTAGGAGTCTGTAATATGAGGTCTCTATGAGGTAACACAAGGCGGTGCCTTGATACCTTCTTAACCTTCACCTTCTGTGTGTGTTCAACTCTGCACCTCTGGTGGGTTGAGCCACATTCAGCGTGGTGAGCATCAGCGCGTTCTGTGAGTGGTGGGGGCGCCGATACATTGGCTATACCCGTAACCGTAGTAATCAGGCCCTCCGTGAACGCAGCATGGGTCTGAATCGCAAAACAGAGACCTTAGTCTGTGATAGTGCGCCGTCCCCAAATAGCGGCTGCGTCATTATGTCTCCTGACTGAGACTGCAGCCTGCTATGAGAGGCACTCACTACAGTACTCCTTGGAGTCTGTAATGTGAGGTCTCTTTGAGATAAACCAAGACGGCGTCTTGGTATCTTTTCCCCTTTCACCTCCTGTGCGTGTTCAACTCTGCACTTCTGGTGGGCTGAATTACGCTCAGTGTGGTGAGCTTTGGCGCGTTCAGAAAGAGGTGGGGGCGCCGATACGTTGGACACTTTCGTGACCGTAGTAATTAGTCCCTCCGTGAACGCAGCATGGGCCTGAATCGCACTAACCGAGACCTTAGTCTGTGATAGTGCGCCATCCCCAAATAGCGGCTGCGTCATCATGTCAGAGTCCGACAGAGACTGCTGCCTGCTATGTGAAGCACTTCTTATACTTGAAGTGTTATGTGTACCTACTCTGAATGCCTGTTCAGCAACGCACCCCTGGTGGGCTGAACGGCGCTTAGAGTGGTAGGAAAGAGAGGGTGAGATTTGAACGCTCTCAGACGTGTTATGGAAAAGGGGCTCTTTTTTGACAAAGTCAGGTGGAGTCAACTCTTTATTAAACACATCATTCAAGACATTAACATCATCACCCATCCCTTCAACTGAAGGGTGGGGGGGAACAGTGGCCATGTTCGAAATCGACGTGTCCTCCATCCGCTCCCCCGCGTCCCGTCATGTGCGCCTCCTCTTGTGGCCTCCCTTAGGGGCCCAGGTCGGCGCTCTCACCACCTCCCTCGCCGGCTGCAATGGGGCCACCGTGGCTGCTGGGGGGGCTGGGCCCGCTCTCCTGCTTCCTGTGGCCGCCGACTGGCGCCGGATACGCCGCCTCGCTGTAGAACTCTGTCTACTCTGGGGGGCGGAAGTGGATGGTCTTTGTGGAGGTGCAGGGCCTAACCTCCCTGCCAGTGGCAGGTGTCTGGCCAGCTGCTTCTTCTCCTCGTCCAGTTTTGAGAACCTCTCAGTCGCCTATTTGACGGCGACTCCAAAGAGCCCGTCGTCAGAGAGGGGGGCGTTCAAAAGGGACATCCTGTCTGCCTCTTTCATGGTTGTCAGGGACAACCAGAGGTGTCGCTCCGCGACCACCGAAGTGGCCATGGACCTCCCCGAGCAGACGGCCGATGCCTGTGTTAGGTGCAGGATGGTGCCAGAGATCCTAGACGCCTCCTCCACCTCCTCTGGCTCCAGCTCTGTCTTGCCCGTGGTTAAACGGGACAGAGCGGCTGCCAAGAGGGCAAAGTTATTGGCTGCTGCTACAGCCTGGGCTCCCAAATTGAAGGACTTCTCTAACAGCTGTGCTGTGAGACGGTCCTTCTGAGATGGCAAGGTGACCTTCTTGGAAGAGGGCCAGGGACTCGAACCCGGTACGAGATACGCCGCCATGGCGCTCTCTAACCTGGGGATTCCCCTAGCTTGGCCCTGGAACCTTCCCTCCACTCTAGTGAATGGGAGGTACGATTTAGCCGGCGAACGCGCCGCTAAAGGTGCCTCCCATGAGCCCTCGACGTATTTAGCCAACGAAGGCATAGCTGGAGCTAGTGGCTCTGCCGCTCTTCTTGGCCTGGAATAAGGGCCGCCCTCCATTAAATCAACCTCCGGTGCGGAGGGAATAGGGGGCAGCGGTATTTCCAACCGTCTGGCAGCTCTCTCAATGAGTCCGGGAAAGTCAGTTCTCAGAGACACTGCGGCGATGGACAGGGCTTCTGATTTCTCAGAGCTGTGTCGTCATCGCCATAGGAACTACAAGCCCTCTCGCTAACCAAAGGAAAGGGGGGCTTGAATGTATGAGGGACGGGGTCTGACTGTTCCATAGGAATGCCTGCCTCCTCCTCATAGTCCCCATCATCTCCTGAGTCTGCGCCGTCAGATGACGCCTCTGAAGCAAAGGCTAGTATCGATAGCACGTCCTCTAGAGGAATATCCTCCCTAAAAAACGCCCAGCGCTGCTTCCTCTCCTTCATAGAAAGGAGGGCGCAGGAGGCGCAGTTAGGGGGACTGCAGACGCCCTCTTTGGCATGCTGGGACCCTAAACACACGAAACATAAGTCGTGGGAGTCGCCGGCCGCCATGGAGGAGCATCTGCATTGAGCTCTGAAAATAGCTTTTGGGGGTGGAAAATCTCCTGGTGTGCTCATTGTTGGACGACGTCGATGATATGGAATTCGACGGCGTTTTCTTCGTCCTGAGTCTTTTCTTCGTCTCTTCTTGGCTTCTTCAGTCTAGTCCAGTCGCTGAAGATAAAGGGAGGCTGATTGAGGGGAGGCATCCTCTCTTATAGGGACACCTGTACTCCTATTGGCTGCAGGTGTGTGCATAATTTTGACTCAGGCTGATGCTGCCTTAGGGCAGAGGGTAAACCAATAGGAGCAGAGCTCCCCTATGGGGCGGAGCTCCACGATATAGAACTCTGTTTCAGCTCCCTCTGTCTGTGGGAAGAACTATCTCCGAGTGTGAATTGTATCAATCAAAAGTGTGTGTCTACAGACTCTGATGGAGAGAAACATGTTGTTTCTACATCATCTGCCAAAAACTGTATGACAGGGAGAATGGTGGTGATTGAGTACTGACAGTGTTACAAGTCTAATGATGATGAGTGTTGCAGTCTGTCAGGTTGTCATCTCTCAGCAAGTTGCCATGTATCAACCCTTCAATCATCAGCCTAAATGCCAGCAACAATCTGTCACATTAATATGGACTTCATCATAAGAGGATCATTTAGGAAACTTACTTCATTACGCAAATCTCAGTGATAATCCTTCTTATTGAAATCTAACATTGAAGATATTGACTGAAGTATGGCAGGGAGATGCTGTTGTTACTGAAACTACAGACCACTGATAGGATAAATAAAGCATAGACAGCACTACAGGAACTGCATTGGAAGACCCTAAAATCCCTCTAACTCCTTAGAATAATCTAGAACTGCCCTGGAACTCCTATCGAACTCCCTAGAACCCTCTAGAACTGAACCTGGAACTCCCCTCTAACTCCCTAGAACCCTCTAGAACTGAACCTTGAACTCCTCTCTAACTCCGTAGAACCCTCTAGAACTGAACCTGGAACTCCAAAGATCACAGCAAGCACCATTTCTGTATCATCAGCACCGAGAAACAGATCACTGCACTGTGTGTGTGTGTATGTGTGTCTCCTCTCTATCGGTCTGCTCCTTCAGGTGTGCCAGCTCTTTCAGGGAAATAGTGAGTCATGTCTCTTTCTCTCTTTCTCTGCCTTCCTTTTTTAATACTTTTTCATCCTGCCTTTATCTGCGCTTGGCAGGTGTGTGTGTGTGTGTGTCTGTCTGTCTTCAGGCAGTAGAGGGATGTAAGGTGTCTGACAATAGCTGCTTCACTCTCCTCTATTCTATCAGCCTCTCTCCTCTCCTGTCTCCCCTCCCTCTTTCCCTCTTTCCCTCTTTCCCTCTTTCTCTCTCTCTCTCCCTCTCTCTCGCCCCCCCCCTCTCTCTCTCTCTCTCCCCCCCCCCCCCTCTCTCTCTCTCTCTCTCTCTCTCTCTCTCTCTCTCTCTCATTAGTTGATCATATTTACAACTAACTTACTATCTAGTAGTCTCCATTTGATCTAACAACAGATCTATCATTTTATCTAGCCACTAACTATCTATCCCAACAGCTGATTATTTCCTGCAACTCTGCCTGACATGTCATTCAGTCAAACCTTCCCTCCTCTCTTCAGTCTTTCTCTCTCTCTCTCTCTCTCTCATCCCTCCTTACTCCTTCTACCCCTCCTCTCTCACTCTCCTCCCTTGCTCTCACAAAATCACACACATACAGTAAACCCTAAAGGCACATCTTGATACACTCAAATGAGCACGCATTTATTCATGCACACTCTCACCATCATACTTCCCGTGGCTGCAAATCAATGTCAGATAAATTCATCCTGCTAATCCAGGAACACACCCACACGTTGACAGTTTTCAGGTTAATCTGTAGTGAGCAGAACACAAACGAGTGTCTCTGTGTGTTATCGCTCACTGCTTAACATCCCACTGTCAGCTCACTATAGACGGCTTTGATGTGTTCTACTGCTGCTGTGTGTGTGTGGGAGTGTTTATGTGTGTGTTTGAGTGCATGCGTGCATGTCTACACTGGTGTATTCATGTGTGTGTGCCTCCGTACGTGTGTGTGTAGGTAGCATACAGTAAGGAGCTTTGAGTATTTGATGCCACATGCTGGTCTGTGGGAAATATTAATCATGTTCCTACTCAGATGCATACATAATACATAACTAACTCTCTATCCAGCTGTGTGTGTGTGTGTGTGTGTGTGTGTGTGTGTGTGTGTGTGTGTGTGTGTGTGTGTGTGTGGACGTGTTTAACTATACTTGTTGGGACCAGAAGTCCCCACAAGAATAGTAAACAAACAACATTTGACCAACTGCGTCAAATGCTATTGTTTAGGGTTAAGGTTAGAATTAGTGTTAATTAATTCCAGGTTGTAAGGCAACAAAATAAGAAAAATGCCAAGGGGGGTGAATACTATCGCAAGCCACTGTAGTTACTCCACAATACTAATCTAAATGACAGAGTGAAAAGAAGGAAACCTGTACAGAATAAAGATAATCCAAAACATGCATCCTGTTTGCAATAAGGTACTAAACTGCAAGAAATCTGGCAAAGAAATTAACTTTATGTCCTGAATACAAAGTGTTATGTTTGGGGCAAATCCAACACAACACATTACTTTCCATATTTTCAAGCATAGTGGTGGCTGCATCATGTTATAAGTATACTTGTAATCGTTAAGGAATGGGAAGTTTTTTAGGATAAAAAAGAAATGGAATGGAGCTAAGGACAGGTAAAATCCTAGAGAAAAACCTGGTTCAGTCTGCTTTCCACAAGACACTTGGAGATTAATTCACCTTTCAGCAGGACAATAACATAAAACACAAGGCCAAATATACACTGGAGTTGCTTACCAGGAAGACAGTGAAGGTTCCTGAGTGGCGGAGTTACAGTTTTGACTTAAATCTGCTTGAAAATCTAAAGAAAGGCTTGAAAATGAATTTGACAGAGCTTGAAGAATTTTGAAAAGAATAATGGGCAATATTGTACAATCCAGGTGTGCAAAGCTCTTAAAGACTTACCCAGAAAGACTCACAGCTGTAATCGCTGCCAAAGGTGATTCTAACATGCATTGACTCAAGGGTGTGAATACCTATGTAAATTAGATATTTAATTTTCAATACATTTACAAACACTTCTAAAAACATGTTTTCACTTTGTCATTATGGGGTATTGTGTGTAGATGGGTGAGACAAAAATAATATTTAATCAATTTTGAATTCAGGCTGTAACACAACAAAATGTGGAATAAGTCAAGGTGTATGAATACTTTCTGAAGGCACTGTAGGTAGAGGTAAAAGTGACTAGGCAATCAGGATAGATAATAAACAGAGTAGCAGCAGCGTATGTAAAGAGTGTGAAAGTGTGTCTGTGTGAGTGTGTGTGTATGTGGCGTCAATATGCATGTGCTTGTGTACAGTGAGGGAAAAAAGTATTTGATCCCCTGCTGATTTTGTACGTTTGCCCACTGACAAAGCAAGGATCTGTCACGCTCGTCGGGAACAGAGGAGGACCAAGGCGCAGCGTGGAATGCGAACATTTTATTTAATTTGAATGAACACACGAACAAAACAACAAAACGAAACGTGACGTCCCTGGTTACATACACGAACCAACACGGAACAAGAAACCACACCCAATTAATGCCTAACGGCTACCTAAGTATGACTCCCAATCAGAGACAACGAGCTACAGCCGTCTCTGATTGGGAGCCACCCTGGCCAACATAGATATACAAAAAACTAGTATACCCAAAGGAAACTCACACCCTGGCTCAACATACAAGTGTCCCCAGAGCCAGGGCGTGACAGTACCCCCCCCTTAAGGCGCGGACTCCGGCCGCGCCAACCAAACACCACAGGGGAGGGACCGGGTGGGCACTCCACCTTGGCGGCGGATCCGGCTCCGGGCCTGATCCCCACTCCCTCTCCAACCCCCCAAAGTACCCCTGGTCCGGCGTGAAGCAGCTGACCGGTGCTGAACCAGGCACCAGTGGAACAGGCACGGGCTGTGCCGGACTGACGACGCACACCACTGGCTTGGTGTGGGGAGCAGGAACGGCCCGAGCCGGGCTGACGAAACGCACCCCTGACTTGGTGCGGGGAGCAGGAGCGGGCCGAACCGGGCTGACGAAACGCACCACTGACTTGGTGCGGGGAGCAGGAACGGGCCGAGCCGGGCTGACGAAGCGCACCACTGACTTGGTGCGGGGAGCAGGAACGGGCCGAGCCGGGCTGACGAAGCGCACCACTGACTTGGTGCGGGGAGCAGGAACGGGCCGAGCCGGGCTGACGAAGCGCACCACTGACTTGGTGCGGGGAGCAGGAACGGGCCGAGCCGGGCTGACGAAGCGCACCACTGACTTGGTGCGGGGAGAAGGAACGTGCCGAGCCGGGCTGACGAAGCGCACCATTGGCCTGGTGCGGGGAGCAGGAACAGGCCGGACCGTACTGGGGACACACACCACTGGTCCTACGCAGGGATCTGGAATGGGCCGGACCGGACTGGTAACACACCCCAGTACCTCTCGCCGTGCCTCTACACCTTCCATCCCCTCTTCGACCAGTGGCCCCCGTAACCTGGCGGCCTCCTCTGCCAACCCGCTGGGCCGCTCTGCCGCGGTCTCCTGCTGGCCCGTCGTCCACGGCGTTAGCCCCCCCCTAAAACTTTTCTGGCCGTCTCTCCTACCCGTGGACCAGGTCTCCATGTCCCTCGCCAGCCTTTCGCCCTTCTGCCTCCATGTCAAGCCCTTCTCTTCCTCACCCGGCTTGACCCAGTCGAGGAGGCGAAGGAGATCTGCTAGAGATCTCCCTGGCGATGGCTCCTGGACACGCTGCTTGGTCCAGTCTTGGTGGTTTCTTCTGTCACGCTCGTCGGGAACAGAGGAGGACCAAGGCGCAGCGTGGAATGCGAACATTTTATTTAATTTGAATGAACACACGAACAAAACAACAAAACGAAACGTGACGTCCCTGGTTACATACACGAACCAACACGGAACAAGAAACCACACCCAATGAATGCCTAACGGCTACCTAAGTATGACTCCCAATCAGAGACAACGAGCTACAGCCGTCTCTGATTGGGAGCCACCCTGGCCAACATAGATATACAAAAAACAAGAATACCCAAAGGAAACTCACACCCTGGCTCAACATACAAGTGTCCCCAGAGCCAGGGCGTGACATGATCAGTCTATAATTTGAAAGGTACGTTTATTTGAACAGTGAACAACAACAACAAAATTTAGAAAAACGCATATCAAAAATGTTATCAATTGATTTGCATTTTAATGAGGGAAATAAGTATTTGACCCCTCTGCAAAACATGACTTAGTACTTTGTGGCAAAACCCTTGTTGGCAATCACAGAGGTCAGACGTTTCTTGTAGTTGGCCACCAGGTTTGCACACATCTCAGGAGGGATTTTGTTCCACTCCTTTTGCAGATCTTCTCCAAGTCATTAAGGTTTCGAGGCTGACATTTGGCAACTCGAACCTTCAGCTCCCTCCACAGATTTTCTATGGGATTAAGGTCTGGAGACTGGCTAGGCCACTCCAGGACCTTAATGTGCTACTTCTTGAGCCACTCCTTTGTTGCCTTGGCCGTGTGTTTTGGGTCATTGTCATGCTGGAATAACCATCCACGACCCATTTTCAATGTCCTGGCTGAGGGAAGGAGGTTCTCACCCAAGATTTGACGGTACATGGCCCCGTCCATCGTTCCTTTGATGCGGTGAAGTTGTCCTGTCCCCTTAGCATAAAAACACCCCCAAAGCATAATGTTTCCACCTCCATGTTTGACGGTGGGGATGGGGTTCTTGGGGTCATAGGCAGCATTCCTCCTCCTCCAAACACGGCGAGTTGAGTTGATGCCAAAGAGCTCGATTTTGGTCTCATCTGACCACAACGCTTTCACCCAGTTCTCCTCTGAATCATTCAGATGTTCATTGGCAAACTTCAGACGGGCCTGTATATGTGCTTTCTTGAACAGGGGGACCTTGCGGGCGCTGCAGGATTTCAGTCCTTCTTGGCGTAGTGTGTTACCAATTGTTTTCTTGGTGACTATGGTCCCAGCTGCCTTGAGATCATTGCCAAGATCCTCCCGTGTAGTTCTGGGCTGATTCCTCACCGTTCTCATGATCATTGCAACTCCAGGAGGTGAGATCTTGCATGGAGCCCCAGGCCAAGGGAGATTGACAGTTATTTTGTGTTTCTTCCATTTGCGAATAATCACACCAACTGTTGTCACCTTCTCACCAAGCTGCTTGGCGATGGTCTTGTAGCCCATTCCAGCATTGTGTAGGTCTACAATCTTGTCCCTGACATCCTCGGAGAGCTCTTTGGTCTTGGCCATGGTGGAGAGTTTGGAATCTGATTGATTGATTGCTTCTGTGGACAGGTGTCTTTTATACAGGTAACAAACTGAGATTAGGAGCACTCCCCTTAAGAGTGTGCTCTAATCTCAGCTCGTTACCTGTATAAAAGACACCTGGGAGCCAGAAATCTTTCTGATTGAGAGGGGGTCAAATACTTATTTCCCTCATTAAAATGCAAATCAATTTATAAAATTTTTGACATGCGTTTTTCTGGATTTTTTTGTTGTTATTCTATCTCTCACTGTTCAAATAAACCTACCATTCAAATTATAGACTGATAATTTCTTTGTCAGTGGGCAAACGTACAAAATCAGCAGGGGATCAAATACTTTTTTCCCTCACTGTATGTGTGTGTTGGAGTGTCAGTGTAGTATGTGTGAGTGTGTGGGTAGAGTCCAGTGAGTGTGCATAGAGCCGGTGCAAGGGAGTCAATGCAAATAGTCAGGGTAGCATGTTCAGCAGTCATATGGCTTGAGGATAGAAGCTGTTCAATAACTTTTTGGTCCCAGACTTGGCGCTCCAGTACCGCATGCAGTGCGGTAACAGAGAGAACAGTCTATGACTTGGGTGGCTGGAGTCTTTGACAATTTGTATGGCCTTCCTCTGACACTGCCTGGTATAGAGGCCCTGGATGGCAGGAAGCTCGGCCCCAGTAATGTACTGGGTTGTACGCATTACCCTCTGTTGCGCCTTACGGTCAGATGCAGCCAGTCAAGACGCTCTCAATGGTGCAGCTGTATAATTTTTTGAGGATCTGAGGGCCCATGCCCAATTTTTTCAGCCTCCTGAGGGGAAAGAGGTGTTGTTGTGCCCTCTTCACAACTGTGTTGGTGTGTATGGACCATGATAGGTCCTTAGTGATGTGGACACTGAGGAACTTGAAGCTCTCGACCAGCTCCACTACAGCCCAGTCGATGTGAATGGGGGCGTGCTCAGCCCTCCGTTTCTTGTAGTCCACGATCAGCTCCTTTCTCTTGCTGACGTTGAAGGAGAGGTTGTTGTCCCGGCACCACACTGCCAGGTCTCTGACCTCCTCCCTATAGGCTGTCTCATCGTTTTCGGTGATCAGGCCTACCACCGTCGTGTCGTCGGCAATCTTAATTACGGTGTTGGAGTCATGCGCTGCCACACAGTCGTGGGTGAACAGGTAGTACATGAGGGGACTAAGCACGCACCCCTGAGGGGCCCCGTGTTGAGGGTCAGCGTGGTGGATGTGTTGTTGCCTACCCTCACCACCTGTGGGTGGCCCGTCAGGAAGTCCAGGATCCAGTTGCAGAGGGAGGTGTTCAGTCCCAGGGTCCTTAGCTTAGTGTTGAGCTTGAAGGGCACTATGGTGTTGAACTCTGAACTGTAGTCAATGAACAGCATTCTCATGTATTCTTAGCTCGTCTGGTACTCTTGCTCATGGCTGGGTTTGCCTTTGTAATCCATGATAGTATGCAAGCCCTACAACATCCGACGAGCGTCAGAGCTGGTGTAGTAGGATTCGATCTTAGTCCTGAATTAACGCTTTGCCTGTTTGATGGTTTGTCGGAGGGCGTAGCAGGATTTCTTATATGCGTCCAGATTAGTGTCCCGCTCCTTGAAAGCGGCAGCTCTAGCCTTTAGCTCAGTGCGGATGTTACCTGTAATCCATGGATTCTGGTTGGGATATGTACGTACAGTCACTGTGGGGCGACGTCGTCGATGCACTTATTAATGAAGCCGGTGACGGCTGTGGTAAACTACTTAATGCTATCGGATGAATCCCGGAACATATTCCAGTCTGTACTAGCGAAACAGTCCTGTAGCTTAGCATCCGCTTCATCGTACCACTTCCGTATTGAGCTGGTACTTCCTGTTTGAGTTTTTGCTTGTAAGCAGGAATCAGGAGGATATAGTTATGGTCAGATTTGCCAAATGGATGGTGAGGGAGTGGGAGAGCTTTGTATGTGTCTCTGTGTGTGCAGTAAAGATGATCTAGAGTTTTACCGCCTTTAGTTGCACAGGTGACATGTTGGTAGAAATAAGGTAAGACAGATTTCATTTTTCCTGCATTAAAATCACCGGCCACTAGGAGCGCTGCCTCTGGATGAGCATTTTCTTGTTTGCTTATGGCCCTATACAGCTCGTTGAGTGCCGTCTTAGTGCCAGCATTGGTTTATAATTGAAAACTCTCTTTGCGCACCAGCCCCCCCAAAGTTTACCCCACGCTGCTGTTCTGTCCTGCCGATGTATAGAAAAAACATCTAGATTTATATTTTCCATGTCCTTGTTCAGCCACAACTCAGGGAAACATAGGATGTTACAGTTCTTCAGATCACGTTGATAAGATAGTCTTAAACTTGAGCTTGTCCAGTTTATTCTCCAGTGATTGCACGTTTGAGGGAAGAGGCGGTTTATCCACTCGCCGATGTAGTCTCGTCAGGTATCCAGAACGCTGGCCTCTATAATACCGCCTCGTCCATCTTCGAGTGTCGGGGATTTGGGCCTGGTCCGGGATGAGCACTATGTCAGTCAACCCGACTCATTGAAGTAGAAATCCTCATCCAAATCGAGGTAAGTGATCTCTGTTCTGATGTCCAGAAGCTCTTTTCGGTCAAAGTAAAGGATGGTGGAAACATTATGTACAAAAAAAGTTAAGATCAGTGCAAAAACATCAGTACATAATCAGTGTGTAATGTGTTTCTGTAGTGTTACACAATCCCAACATGTTTATTTCACTACCCCTGACAAGAAGAACAGACTGAATCACAAACAGAACAGCCAGCACAGATTACATTACAGCTCGGAATCTCTCTTCTGCTGGAAGTTCATCTGGTGTGTGTGTGTGTGTATGTGTGTGTGCGTGCATCTGTGTGTGTGTGGGTACAATGCCCATAGCTATAGTCTCTCTGCCGCACCTATAGCTTGTTTCATGTCTTTGCCGCTGGCAACTACAAAGCCTTAACTCTGGGCTGCTGTAATTCATGTTCAGAACAATGACAACTAAGCAACAGCTTTATGTTTATTTTATGTTTCTCTGTGTGGGATGAGACTGGAAGACTTGGTCTGTGTGTGTGTGAGGGGAGGTTTGTGCTTTTGTTTTTGTGTGTGTTTATTACCTGTCTGTGTGCATGGTCGTAGGAGTTGATGTGGTTGTCATACTCCTGGTGTCTCAGGTACTGTTTCTCACACAGCTGACAGAAAAAACTCGACTTCCCATTATCCTCCACTGTACCTGCTGCACTCTCACCATGATCCTAGAGAGAGAGAGAGAGAGAGAGTGAGTGAGTGAGAGAGAGAGAGAGAGAGAGAGAGAGAGAGAGAGAGAGAGAGAGAGAGAGAGAGAGAGAGAGAGAGAGAGAGAGAAATTAGTGGAGAGATAGAGAGGGAAGGAGAAAGAGAGAAAGGGTAGAAAGAGGGAAGGAGAGAGAGAAATGTTAGTTATGTTGTCAACTCCAGATGTTCTGCCCTCAGTGGTGTTTATGGAAAGCAGCAGGGTGGAGTGGGACAATTTCATCCTTCATAACACTACGTTAAACCTTCATAACGCTACGTTAGATCTTCATGTCACCACGTTAAAACAGACTTGTGTTGGCCTCCTGGGTGGCGCAGCGGTCTAGAGGCGTTACTACAGACCCGGGTTCATTCCTGGGCTGTGCCTCAACCGGCCGTGGCCGGGAGTCCCATAGGACGGTGCACAATTGGCCCAGCATCGTCCGGGTTAGGGGAGGGTTTGGCTGGGGGAGCTGTACTTGGCTCATCGTGCCCTAGTGACTTCTTGTGGCAGGCCGGGTGCTTGCAGGCTGACCCCGGTCGCCATTTGAACGGTGTTTCCTCTGACACATTGGTGCGGCTGGCTTCCGGGTTAAGCTGGCGGGTGTTAAGGAGCACGATTAGGCGGGTCATGTTTCGTAGGATGCATGACAAGATCAAAATTGGGGAGAAAAAAAAATGAACAGACTTGTGTTGGTGTGGTTAATCTTGATTTAATAGAGGAGACATGGGCCAGCCGAGGATACAATCCAAAAATTCTCCCCCCCCCTCCCCCCACCCACACACACACACACACACACACACACGCACACACACCCAGTCTAGAGTGACTTGACGTGAGTGGATTTCCTCAGCAGCCACCCCTTAGGACACAAACAGCTGTCTATCAGTGTGTGTGTGTGTGTGTGTGTGTCAGTGTGTTCACTCTCTGCAGCAGAATGTAATTTCCCTGAGGCTAGGAGTTGCCAATAAACACTACTGAATCCTGCTCTACCCTGACATGATGGGAATTTAATTTGAGTCTCTCTCTCCCTCTCTCTTGCTTTCCCTCTCTCTGTGTCCCTTTCTCTGTTTCTTCCCATTCTGTCCCTCTGTTTCCCTCCCCTCTTCCCATTACCTCTGCCTGTTTCCTCTACACTTCCACACCCGTCTGTTTCCCTCCCCTCTTCCCCCTCTTTCTTATTCTCTCTCATTGTCTTCTGTTAGCTCTGGGTCACACAGTGACAGACTTCATCGGCCCCAATTTCCTCAGTAATATGCTTGAGCCAATGAGAAGAGAAAGGAGGGGAGGGGTGGTGATGGAGGAGAAAACACAGAGGGAGGGAGTAGTAGAGAGGGGGGTGTTTGTGTTCAGGTAATATTAGAGCAGTGAAAATGTCAAAGTGTCACTAAGCTTTAGAGGCTGGAACATGCAGAGTTATAAAAATATGGGTGTATGTATTTTTGTGCACTTGCATGTTTGTGTGTGTGTGTGTGTGAGTGAGTGTGTGCATATACATTTGTGTGTGTGTGTGTGTGTGTGAGTGTGAAAGCCCTCAGAAGAGAGAAATTATTATGATATTTTTATGAGTCTGGGTTTTAGAAGGTAATCACTTAGCATATGGCCACGCTCTGTAAAGTCAAATCACCTCTTTCATGGCTGTTTTGACATTTCACCCTCTTCCTCTGAGCTAGGCATCTCTCCCAAGTGGAACATCAGCAGAAATGGGTCCATTGAAGGGATTGAGCAAATCTGGCCACATAATAATATGGCGATAGAAATAACTGCAAGGTGGTTTGAGGCTTTAACATCTGCTCTATGGATTTCTTTGGACACTCAAGTTAGTATGCTAGGCTAATGAGGGGCTGCTGAAGAAACCTACATTGGTTGCTTCGCAACAGTTTAGGTACACTGTAAGTGGAAACATCAAACAACACAGTTTTGGGGGTAAATTCTCCTTTAACTAATGAGTAAACTAATCAGTCAGTCTAACAAGCAGGAGGCTTATCTCCCACTGCCAACTCTCCAAACAATGTGCGCGCTTGTTTGTTTGTGTTTGTGTCTGTCTCCTAAGCACCTCCTCACACCTCTCTTGTCTGTCTGAGCAATTATGCTGAACCAGGGATGTGTGTGTGTGTGTGTGTGTGTGTGTGTGTACGTGCGTGTGTGCATGTGTGTCGTTTGTTCAAAATCAAATCCAAATAAAAGTTTATTGATCGCGGACACAGATTTGCTGATGTTATCGCAGGTGCAGCGAAATGCTTGTGTTTCTAGCTCCAACAGTGCAGTAATACCTAGCAATAAAAAAAACTTTAAACACATAATCCCTGCCAATCTTTTTTTCTTTCTAATTAAGAAATATCAGAACAAGCAATGTCAGAGTTGGAATATAAATATATACATATAATGTATATAAATATATATACAAATAATTGTGTGTCAGAACACTGCTGACAGCTCCTGTATACGAATCACAATTTTTCTGCGATACACTCAAATATGAGATACAATCAAATATGAGAGGTTTTATTTTAAATTATACACCTACACACCTACACACACACACACCTCAGGTTGCCTCTGCTCCCTGCCAGTAGCCATCCCCAGACACACACACTCTGACAAGTTGACGTCTCGTCACTAAATTAATCCAGACCTCAATTTGCTGCTGCAGCATAAAATTGTTTATGAATTATACATTTTTTTTCAGTCCCCACAAAAAACGCAACCAAGTGCCAATGCAAGGCCCTCACTCTGTCACTCAGAAACTTATTCCAGTGTCAGCCTGCCAGCTGAAAATCTTTACCAGTGTGTGTGTGTGTGTAGGCTACCTGCCCCTCCCCCTCTGAAGTATAGGCTACTGTAGCCTACTGACGTTACAAGTGTGATTCAGAAATCAGGGAGAGATTTTTAATTACAGAAGAATGGATTAACTTTTTCAATGCTAGTTAAGGATACTAAAGTTTTCACATTCCACATTGGATTTATGAATATTTATTCTGGTGCCCCTCTGCACACACAATTTTGTTAGCCACCTGGCTAGGTCTGGTCCAACGTTAAGCCAACTCTCGGAAGTTCAAAGACATTTAAAGTTCCTCCATAGAAGCCACTCCTCCGTAGGTATAATTCTACGGGCCACATTCAGATAATGCATGACATAACAAAATGGCCAGCGCTTCAAGCCAAACCTCCTCCTCGGCTCCTCCACCCTCTCTCGCTCTCTCCCCACCTGCAAATTTCAGTTGCATCTTGCGCTCTACACCTGTCTGTCCATCGCGCATGTAAACAACCAAAGATTGCCCTGCTCTATCCGCACTGATTTGTGAAGTAATTTAATGTCGAGCTAAATTAAAAAAATAATGATTTCAGAAGTTTGTATTGCATTTTTGGGGGTATTTATTATGGATCCCCATTAGCTGCTGCCAAGGCAGCAGCTACTCTTCCTGGGGTCCAGCAAAATTAAGACAGTTATAAAAATGTTTAAGTGTGTGCCCTCAGGCCACTACTTTACTACCACATACAGTGGCTTGCGAAAGTATTCACCCCACTTGGCATTTTTCTTATTTTGTTGTGTTTGTATCATGCCTACCACTTTGAAGATGCAAAATATGTTTTATTGTGAAACAAACAAGAAATAAGACAAAAAAACAGAACTTGAGCGTGCATAACTATTCACCCCCCCCCCCCCCCCCCCCCCCAAAGTCAATACTTTGTAGAGCCACCTTTTGCAGCAATTACAGCTGCAAGTCTCTTGGGGTCTCTATAAGCTTGGCACATCTAGCCACTGGGATTTTTGCCCATTCTTCAAGGCAAAACTGCTCCAGCTCCTTCAAGTTGGATGGGTTCCACTGGTGTACAGCAATCTTTAAGTCATACCACAAATTCTCAATTGGATTGAGGTCTGGGCTTTGACTAGGCCATTCCAAGACATTTAAATGATTCCCCTTAAACCACTCGAGTGTTGCTTTAGCAGTATGCTTAGGGTCATTGTCCTACTGGAAGGAGAACCTCCGTCCCAGTCTCAAATCTCTGGAAAAATGAAACAGGTTTCCCTCAAGAATTTCCCTGTATTTAGCGCCATCCATCATTCCTTCAATTCTGACCAGTTTCCCAGTCCCTGCCAATGAAAAACATCCCCACAGCATGATGCTGCCACCACCATGCTTCACTGTGGGGATGGTGTTCTCGGGTGATGAGAGGTGTTGGGTTTGCGCCAGACATAGTGTTTTCCTTGATGGCCAAAAAGCTCAATTTTAGTTTCATCTGACCAGAGTACCTTCTTCCTTATGTTTGGGGAGTCTCCCACATGCCTTTTGGCGAACACCAAACGTGTTTGCTTATTTTTTTCTTTAAGCAATGGCTTTTTTCTGGACACTCTTCTGTACATTCGGAGAGTACGACCCTGCCTTACACAGGAAGCGGCACAGGTCCTAATCCAGGCACTTGTCATCTCCCGTCTGGATTACTGCAACTCGCTGTTGGCTGGGCTCCCTGCCTGTGCCATTAAACCCCTACAACTCATCCAGAATGCCGCAGCCCGTCTGGTGTTCAACCTTCCCAAGTTCTCTCACGTCACCCCGCTCCTCCGCACACTCCACTGGCTTCCAGTTGAAGCTCGCATCTGTTACAAGTCCATGGTGCTTGCCTATGGAGCTGTGAGGGGAACGGCACCTCCGTACCTTCAGGCTCTGATCAGTCCCTACACCCAAACGAGGGCATTGCGTTCATCCACCTCCGGCCTGCTGGCTCCCCTTCCTCTGCGGAAGCATAGTTCCCGCTCAGCCCAGTCAAAACTGTTCGCTGCTCTGGCACCCCAATGGTGGAACAAGCTCCCTCACGACGCCAGGACAGCGGAGTCACTCACCACCTTCCGGAGACATTTGAAACCCCACCTCTTTAAGGAATACCTGGGATAGGATAAAGTAATCCTTCTACCTCCCCCCCCAAAAAAAATAAAATAAATAAATTGTAAAGTGGTTATCCCACTGGCACCAATTTGTAAGATAAGAGCGTCTGCTAAATGACGTAAATGTAAATGTAAATGTAAAGCCCAGCTCTGTGGAGTGTACGGCTTAAAGTGGTCCTATGGACAGATACTCCAATCTCCGCTGTGGAGCTTTGCAGCTCCTTCAGGGTTATCTTTGGTCTCTTTGTTGCCTCTCTGATTAATGCCCTCCTTGCCTGGTCCGTGAGTTTTGGTGGTCGGCCCTCTCTTGGCAGGTTTGTTGTGGTGCCATATTCTTTCAATTTTTTTATAATGGATTTAATGGTGCTCCATGGGATGTTCAAAGTTTCTGATATTGTTTTATAACACAACCCTGATCTGTACTTCTCCACAACTTTGTCCCTGACCTGTTTGGAGAGCTCCTTGGTCTTCATCGTGCCGCATGCTTGGTGGTGCCCCTTGCTAAGTGGTGTTGCAGACTGGGGCCTTTCAGAACAGGTGTATATATACTGAGATCATGTGACAGATCATGTGACACTTAGATTGCACCCAGGTGGACTTTATTTAGCTAATTATGTGACTTCTGAAGGTAATTGGTTGCACCAGATCTTATTTAGAGGCTTCATAGCAAAGGGGGTGAATACATATGCACTCACCACTTTACCGTTATTTATTTTGTATAATTTTTTGAAACAAGTTATTTTTTTCATTTCACGTCAACAATTTGGACTATTTTGTGTATGTCCATTACATGAATTCCAAATAAAAATCCATTTAAATTACAGGTTGTAATGCAACAAAATAGGAAAAACGCCAAGGGGGATGAATACTTTTGCAAGGCACTGTATCTACAACACAAAATCCATGTGTATGTGTGTGTAGTGCGTATGTTATCATGTGTGCGTGTGTATGCATGTGTCTGTGCCTATGTGTGTCTCTTCACAGTCCCTGCTGTTCCATAAGGTGTATTTTTATCTGTTTTTTAAATCATATTTTACTGCTTGCATGAGTTACTTGATGTGTAATAGAGTTCCATCTAGTCATGGCTCTATGTAGTACTGTGCGCCTCCCATAGTCTGTTCTGGACTTGGGGACTGTGAAGAGACCTCTGGTGGCATGTCTTGTGGGGTATGCATGGGTGTCCGAGCTGTGTGCTAGTAGACAGCTCAGTGCATTCAACATGTCAATACCTCTCACAAATACAAGTAGTGATGAAGTCAATCTCTCCTCTACTTTGAGCCATGAGAGATTGAAATGCTATTGATATTAATGTTAGCTCTCCGTGTACATTTAAGGGCCAATTTTCCTAAGACCCTCTTTGTGGCACCTGACCACACGACTGGACAGTAGTCCAGGTGCGACAAAACTAGGGCCTGCCTTGTTGAAAGTGTTAAGAATGCAGAGTAGTGCTTTATTATGAACAGACCTCTCCCCATCTTAGCTACTGTTGCATCAATATGTTTTGACCATGACAGTTTACAATCCAGGGTTACTCCAAGCAGTTTAGTCTCCTCAACTTGCTCAATTTCCACATTATTCATTACACGATTTAGTTGAGGTTTAGGGTTTAGTGAATGATTTGTCCCAAATACAATGCTTTTAGTTTTTGAAATATTTAGGACTAACTTATTGCTTGCCACCCATTCTGAAACTGACGGCAGCTCTTTGTTAAGCGTTGCAGTGATTTCGCTTGTTGTGGTAGCTGAGGTGTATAGTGTTGAGTCACCAGCATATATAGACATACAGGCTTACTCAAAGCCAGTGGCAGGTCATTAGTAAAGATTGAAAAAAGTAAGGGGCCTAGACAGCTGCCCTGGGGAATGCCTAACTAACTGGATTATGTTGGAGAGGCTTCCATTAAAGAACACCCTCTGTGTTCTGTTAGAAAGCTAACTCTCGATCCACAATATAGCAGGTGTAAAGCCATAACACATACGTTTTTCCAGCAGCAGATTATGATCGATAATGTCAAAAGCTGCACTGAAGTCTAACAAAACAGCTCCCACAATTGTATTATCAATTTCTCTCAACCAATCATCAGTCATTTGTGTAAGTGCCATACATGTTGAATGATCTTCCCTATAAGCGTGCTGAAAATCTATTGTTAATTTGTTTACTGTGAAATAGCATTGTATCTGGTCCAACATAAAAAGAAAAACGTTTAGTAAGGGTTGGTAACAGATTGATTGGTTGGCTGTTTGACTCAGTAAAGGGTGCTTTGCTATTCTTGGGTAGCGGAATGACTTTTGCTTCCCTCCAGACCTGAGAGCACACACTTTCCTGTAGGCTTAGATTGAAGAAATGGCAAATATACTGAACAACAATGGGCTTTATTACAGACAGAAATACTCCTCAGTTTCATTAGCTGTCCGGGTGGCTGTTCTCAATTCAATTCTCTGGCAACAGCTCTCGTGGACATTCTTGCAGTCAGCATGCCAATTGCATGCTCCCTCAAAACTTGAGACATCTGTGGCATTGTGTTGTGTGACAAAACTGCACATTTTAGAGTGGCCTGTTATTTTCCCCAGCACAAGGTGCAACTGTGTAATGATCATGCTGTTTAATCAGCTTCTTGATATGCCACACCTGTCAGGTGGAATAATTATCTTGGCAAATGAGAAATGCTCACTAACAGGGATGTAAACAAACTTGTGCACAAAACTTGAGAGAATTAAGCTTTTTGTGCGTATGGAAAATGTCTGGGATGTTTTATTTCAGCTCATGAAGCATAGGACCAACACTTTACATGTTGCATTTATATTTGTGTTCAGTATAGTAGTGGCAATATTGTCCGCTATCATCCTCAGTCATTTTCCATCCAAGTTGTCAGACCCAGGTGGCTTGTCATTGTTGATAGACAACAATACATGTTTCACCTCCTCCACACTCACTTTACAGAATTCAAAATGACAATGCTTGTCTTTCAAAATTTGGTCAGTTATGCATGGATGTGTAGGTTTAGAATATGTTGTTGGCATGTCATGCCTAAGTTTGCTAACCTTGCCATAAAAAAAAACATTGAAGTAGTTGGCAATATCAGTGGGTTTTGTGACGAATGAGCCATCTGTTCACTGAATGATGGAGCCGAGTTTGCCTTTTTGCCCAAAATTTCATTTAAGGTGCTCCAAAGCATTTTACTATCATAAATTATATAAAGTATCTTTGTTTCATAGTACAGTTTCTTCTTCTTTTTATTCATTTTAGTCACATGATTTCTCAATTTACAGTATGTTTGCCAATCGGTGGTGCAGCCACTTATTTGCCATTCCTTTTTCCTCATCCCTCTCTCAACCATACCATTTTTCAATTCCTCATCAATCCACAGGGACTAAGCAGTTTTTACAGTCATTTTCTTAATGGGTGCATGCTCATTAGTAACTGGAATATGCAATTTCATAAATGTGTCAAGTGAAGCATCTGGTTGCCCCTCATTACACACCTAAGACCAGCAAATATTATTTACATCTTTATCATAGGAATCACTACAAAACGTATTGTTTAACCTCTTATACACTGTATTAGGCCTTCCTTTGGAACTTTGGTTTTCCTAGATATGGCTGCTATATTATGACCACTACATCCGTTGGATTTGGATACTGCTTTAGAGCAGATTTCTGCAGCATTAGTAAAGATGTGATCAATACATGTTGATGATTTCATTCCTGTGCTGTTTGTAAATACCCTGATAGGTTGACTGATAACCTGAACCAGGTTGCAGGCACTGGTTACAGTTTGAAGCTTTTTCTTGCGTGGGCAGCTTGTCACGATGTCAGTGTATGCAGTAGACTGAAGTCAGGCGCAGGACACAGAACTCAATGAAAAAACTTATCTTTACTAATACACGTAAAGAAACAAGAAGCCTCCACGCAGGGAGGAATAAACCCGCTCACCAACGACATCAGCGAACAAACAACAAACACGCACAGAACACAATGGGAGCCACAGGGTTAAATAGGGGCGGAGTAATCACAAGATGGGCAACAGGTGTGAAACAATCTGACACAACAGGTAGAACATAGAAACATATAACATAGATCGGCAGCAGCTAGTACTCCGGTGACGACGAACGACGAAACCTGCCCGAGCAAGGAGGAGGGGCAGCCTCGGCAGAATCCGTGACAGTACCCCCGCGGTACTCGGGGACGGCCAGGAGGACGCGGCGCGGGGCGAGTGGGATGATTGCGGTGGTAATCCCTCAACATGGATGGATCGAGGATATCCCTCCTAGGAACCCAGCACCGTTCCTCCGGACCGTACCCCTCCCACTCCACGAGATACTGCAGGCCCCCCACCCGACGCCTCGAATCCAATATGGACCGAACCGAGTACGCCGGTGCCCCCTCGATGTCCAGCGGGGGCGGAGGAACCTCCCGTATCTCCGACTCCTGGAGTGGACCAGCTACCACCGGCCTGAGGAGAGACACATGGAACGAGGGGTTAAAACGATAATTAGTAGGAAGTTGTAACCTATAACATACCTCGTTCAATCTCCTCAGGACTTTGAATGGCCCCACAAACCGCCGACCCAGTTTCCGGCAGGGCAGGCGAAAGGGCAGGTTTCGGGTCGAGAGCCAGACCCGGTCCCCTGGTGCATACACCGGGGCCTCACTGCGGTGGCGGTCGGCGCTCGCCTTTTGCCGCCTGATGGCCCGCTGCAGACGTACATGGGCAGCGTTCCAGGTCTCCTGCGAGCGCTGAAACCACTCGTCCACTGCAGGAGCCTCGATCTGGCTCTGATGCCAAGGTGCCAGGACCGGCTGATAACCTAATACACATTGGAATGGAGACAGGTTAGTAGAGGAGTGGCGGATGGAGTTCTGGGCTATCTCTGCCCAGGGGAGGTAAACCGACCACTCCCCCCGCCGGTCCTGGCAATACGACCTCAGAAACCTACCCACCTCCTGGTTTACTCTCTCCACCTGCCCGTTACTTCCGGGGTGAAATCCTGTGGTCAGACTGACCGAGACTCCCAGACGTTCCATGAACGCCCTCCAAACCGTAGAGGTGAACTGGGAACCCCGATCAGACACTATATCCTCAGGCACCCCGTAGTGCCGGAAAATGTGTGTAAATAGGGCTTCAGCTGTTTGTAGGGCCGTAGGGAGACCGGGCAGCGGAATGAGGCGGCAGGACTTAGAAAACCGATCCACAACGACCAGGATCGTGGTGTTCCCTTGTGAGGGGGGAAGATCCGTCACGAAGTCCACCGATAGGTGGGACCATGGTCGTTGTGGAACGGGTAGAGGTTGCAATTTACCTCTGGGCAGGTGTCTAGGAGCCTTACACTGGGCGCACACCGAGCAGGAGGAAACATAAACCCTCACGTCCTTAGCTAAGGTGGGCCACCAGTACTTCTCACTAAGACAGTGCACTGTCTGACCGATACCAGGATGACCAGAGGAGGGTGACGTGTGAGCCCAATAGATCAACCGATCGCGAACATCAAGCGGTACGTACACACGACCCTCTGGACGCTCGATCTCCACGTCAACCTCCCACACCACCGGTGCCACCAGACACAACGCCGGAAGTATGGGAGTGGGCTCCACGGAACTCCCCTCCGTGTCATACAGTCGGGACAGTGCATCTGCCTTAGCGTTCTGGGAACCTGGCCTGTAAGAAAGGGTGAAAACAAAACGGGTGAGAAACATGGACCACCTTGCCTGGCGAGGGTTTAACCTCCTCGCTGCCCGGATGTACTCCAGATTGCGGTGGTCAGTCAAAATGAGAAAAGGGTGTTTAGCCCCCTCAAGCCAATGTCTCCACGCTTTCAGAGCTTCGACCACAGCCAACAGCTCCCGGTCCCCCACATCATAGTTGCGCTCCGCCGGGCTGAGCTTCTTCGAAAAGAAGGCACAGGGGCGGAGTTTAGGTGGCGTACTCGAGTGCTGAGACAGTACAGCGCCTATTCCAGCCTCGGACGCGTCCACCTCAACCGTGAAGGCTAAAGAGGGGTCCGGATGAGCCAGCACTGGAGCCGAGGTAAACAGGTTTTTCAGACGACTAAAAGCCCTGTCCGCCTCCGCTGACCACCGCAGACACACCGGCTCCCCCTTCAGTAACGAGGTAATGGGAGCTGCTACCTGACCAAAGCCCCGGATAAATCTCCGGTAGTAATTAGCAAAACCCAAAAATCGCTGCACCTCCTTTACCGTGGTTGGAGTCGCCCAATTACGCACTGCCGAAATGCGGTCACTCTCCATCCTCACCCCTGACGCGGACATATGGTACCCCAAGAAAGAGATGGACTCCTGGAAGAACAGGCATTTCTCTGCATTAGCATACTGGTCATGCTCCAACAGTCTTCCAAGCACCTTACGCACCAGGGACACATGCTCGGCCCATGTAGCGGAGTATATAAGGATGTCATCAATATACACCACTACCCCTTGTCCGTGCAGGTCCCTGAAAATCTCATCCACAAATGATTGGAAAACTGAAGGAGCATTCATTAACCCGTATGGCATGACCAGATACTCAAAATGTCCAGAGGTGGTACTAAATGCCGTCTTCCACTCATCTCCCTCACGGATACGCAATAGGTTGTACGTGCTCCTAAGATCCAATTTTGTGAAAAAGCGTGCCCCGTGCAATGATTCCGTCATACTAGCTATCAGAGGTAATGGATAGCTGTACTTGATGGTAATCTGATTTAGACCACGGTAATCAATGCACGGGCGTAACCCACCATCTTTCTTTTTCACAAAAAAGAAACTCGAGGAAACGGGTGAAGTAGATGGCCGAATGTATCCCTGCCTCAGAGATTCTGTGACATATGTCTCCATAGCCGCCTTCTCCTCCTGAGACAAAGGATACACGTGACTCCGGGGAAGTGCAGCTCCTACCTGGAGATTTATCGCACAATCCCCCGGACGATGGGGTGGTAATTTAGTCGCCCTCTTTTTACTGAAGACGATAGCCAAATCGGCATACTCAGATGGAATGTGCATGGTGGAAACCTGGGTTGGACTTTCCACCGAAGTTGCCCCCAAGGAAACTCCTAAACACCTCCCTGAACACTGACTGGACCATCCCTTGAGAGCCCTCTGTTGCCATGAAATCGTGGGGTCACGAATGGCTAACCAGGGAAGTCCCAACACCACAAGATGCGCAGGAGAATCAATCAGATAGAGGCTAATCCTCTCCTCATGACCCCCCTGCGTCATCATTAGCAGTGGAGCGGTGACCTCCCTGATTATGCCTGACCCTAACGGGCGACTATCTAATGCGTGAACAGGGAAAGGTTTATCAACAGACACTGTGGGAATCCCTAGGCTACGTGCATACTGGCGATCAATAAAATTCCCAGCCGCGCCTGAATCTACTAGCGCCTTATGCTGGGAATGGGGAGAAAAATCTGGAAACATAATGTCGATACACATATTAGCAACAGGGAACTCTGGGTTAGTCGGGTGCCTACTCACCTGAGACGGTCGACCAGTGCTCTGCCTGCTGCCTCGACCTCCTGAGAACCCTCCCCTGCACCGACCAGCAGTGTGTCCTCTGCGGCCACACTTGGTGCAGGGGACAGTCTCTCTCCCAGTCTCCCTACCTGCAGCACCTCCGAGCTCCATGGGGGTATGCTTGGAGGTGCTGGGGGATGGAATGGACAGACCCCCATCAGAACGTCCGCGGGCTGCCAACAGGTTATCCAACCGGATGGACATGTCCACCAGTTGGTCCAGGTTGAAATTGGTGTCCCTGCAGGCCAGTTCCCGACGGACGTCCTCTCTTAAGCTGCAACGGTAGTGGTCGATAAGGGCCCGCTCATTCCATCCTGCGCTGGCTGCTAAAGTCTTAAACTCCAGCGCAAAATACTGCGCGCTCCTCATCTCCTGTCGTAGGTGGACCAGCCGTTCTCCCGCCGCTCTCCCCTCCGGTGGATGATCGAATACCGCCCGGGTGAAATCCTCGTAGCGGACAGTTCTCGAGTCTATATTCCCCCACTCGGCGTTAGCCCACTCAAGCGCCTTCCCTGATAGACAGGAGATGAGGGCGGACACGCTCTCGTATCCCGAGGGCGCCGGGTGAATGGTGGCCAGGTAAAGCTCTACCTGGAGGAGAAATCCCTGGCACCCGGCAGGTGTACCGTCATATGCCCTCGGGAGCGAGAGCCGAATTCCCCTGGACCCAGGTGGCGAAGTGGTAGCCAGTGTAGCAGGTGGTGGTGTGGTTGGGCATGGTGAAGGGATACCACCTCTCTCTATTTGCTCCATCATCTGGAACACTCGTTCCATCGTAGCACAGAGATTCTGGTTCATCGTCCCTTGACGTTGGACTCGTTCTTCCATCGTCTTCGTAGATCCAGTCGTTCCTGCTGACTCCATCGTGGTGCGTGTTTCTGTCACGATGTCAGTGTATGCGGTAGACTGAAGTCAGGCGCAGGACACAGAACTCAATGAAAAAACGTATCTTTACTAATACACGTAAAGAAACAAGAAGCCTCCACACAGGGAGGAATAAACCCGCTCACCAACGACATCAGCGAACAAACAACAAACACGCACAGAACACAATGGGAGCCACAGGGTTAAATAGGGGCGGAGTAATCACAAGATGGGCAACAGGTGTGAAACAATCTGACACAACAGGTAGAACATAGAAACATATAACATAGATCGGCAGCAGCTAGTACTCCGGTGACAACGAACGACGAAACCTGCCCGAGCAAGGAGGAGGGGCAGCCTCGGCAGAATCCGTGACACAGCTTCATGAAAGCCAGTCAATATTTAAGTCGCCCAGAAAATATACCTCTGTTAATATCACATACATTATCAAGCATTTCACACATATTATCCAGATACAGACTGTTAGCACTTGGTGGTCTATAGCGGCTTCCCACAAGAATGGGCTTTAGGTGAGGCAGGTGAACCTGTAGCCATAATAAGCCATAAAAAGCATTTGACATGAGATCCTCTCTAAGCTTTAAAGGAAAAGGGCTCTGAACATACACAGCAACACTTCCACCATTGGCATTCCTGTCTCTTCTGAAGATGTTGAAACCATGTATTGCTATCACTGTATCATCAAAGGTATTATCTAAGTGAGTTTCAGAGATAGTCAGTATATCTGTTAATTGCAAGTTATCGATTTCATGAACCTTGCTTCTTAGGCATATGTTAATATGGGCTAGTTTTTGCACTTTTCTGAGATTCTTGATTGTTTTTATTGCTTTACTGGGAGGCTTATCAGAGGTAGACATGATATTTATGTTTGAGCTGATAGTGCAGGGTGAGCTACAGTGGACTTCCTACTAGGGCAAACTGCCTCAGTTCCAACAGTATAACTCAGGTTCATAGGCGCATGATTCCTGCATAAAATAGCTGTAGGATTGTCAGAGGCATTCAGGGGAGTTAGAGGGACATAATTAGGTTACTTACATTATGACTGCCAACGCCCCTGGGACAATGTACAGTGCATTCGAAAAATTTTCAGACCCCTTGACTTTTTCCACATTTTGTGACGTTACAGCTTTATTCTAAACTGGATTAAATTATTTTTTCCCCCTCATCTATCGACACACAATATCCAACAATGACAATGCAAAAACAGGTTAAAAAAATAAAAAGCAGAAATACCTTATTTACATAAGTATTCAGATCCTTTGCTATGAGACTCGAAATTGAGTGCAGTTGCATCCTGTTTCCATTGATCATCCTTGAGATGTTTCGACAACTTGATTGTAAATTCAATTGATTGGACATGATTTGGAAAGGCACACACCTGTCTATATAAGGTCCCACAGTTGACAGTGCATGTCAGAGCAAAAACCAAGCCATGAGGTCCAAGGAATTCTCCGTAGAGCTCCGAGACAGGATTGTGTCGAGGCACAGATCTGGTGGGGTACCAAAACATTTCTGCAGCATTGAAGGTCCCCAAGAACACAGTGGCCTCCATCATTCTTAAATGGAAGAAGTTTGGAACCACCAAGATTCTTCCTAGAGCTGGCCGCCCGGCCAAACTGAGCAATCCGGTGAGAAGAGCCTTGGTCAAGGGGGAGACCAAGAACCTGATGGTCACTCTAACAGCGCTCCAGAGTTCCTCTGTGGAGATGAAAGAACCTTCCAGAAGAACAACCATCTCTGCAGCACTCCACCAATCAGGCCTTTATGGTAGAGTGGCCAGACGGCCCATGACAGCCAGCTTGGAGTTTGCCAAAAGGCACATAAAGACTCTCAGACCATGAGAAACAATATTCTCTGGTCTGATGAAACCAAGATTGAACTCTTTGGCCTGAATGCCAAGCGTCATGTCTGGAGGAAACCTGCCACCATCCCTACGGTGAAGCATGGTGGTGGCAGCATCATGCTGTGGGGATGTTTTTGAGTGGCAGGGACTGGGAGACTAGTCAGGATTGAGGGAAAGATGAACGGAGCAAAGTACAGAGAGATCCCAATGACACTAAGCACACAGCCAAGACAATGCAGGAGTGGCTTCGGGACAAGTGTCTGAATGTCCTTGAGTGGCCCAGCCAGAGCCCGGACTTGAACCCCATCGAACATCTCTGGAGAGACCTGAAAATAGCTGTGCAGCGACGCTCCCCATCCAACCTGACATAGCTTGAGAGGATCTGCAGAGAAGAATGGGAGAAACTCCCCAAATACAGGTGTGCCAAATTTATAGCGTCATACCGAAGAAGATTCAAGGCTGTAATCGCTGCCAAAGGTGTTTCAACAAAGTACTGAGTAAATGGTCTGAATATTTATGTAAATGTGATACTTCAGTTGTCTACAAACCTGTTTTTGCTTTGTTATTATGGGTTATTGTGTGTAGATTGATGAGGGGAAAAAAACAATTTAATCAATTTCACAAAAAAGGCTGCAACGTAACAAAATGTGGAAAAAGTCAAGGGGTCTGAATACTTTCAGAATGCACTGTACATTTACAGCAGCACTTCGACAACTCTGCGACACAATGGTAGGGATGATCTGAGCAAGGTTTGGGTCACAATTATAACACAGACACATCTGTGTTCACGCCTGTCATTTCTGTTAGACATGTTGGTCACGCTTCGAGCGGTTTACATGCATGTTGTGTGTGATTATGTCTGTGCTATAGACGGTGAGGTGACAGCTTAATTTTCCACTCCTCTGCTGTTCTCACCTCTCCTCTCCCCTACTTTCCTCTCCTCTTCTCTCATCTCCTATCCTCTCCTCTTCTCACCTCTTCTTTCTCATCCTCTCTTCTCTCCTCCTCTCCTCTTCTCTCCTTTCATTGTCCCTGGTCACACAGAGTTTATCGTATGATCCAACTTTCAAAACGAGTCCGTTTTGGCTATCCATTGCAGTCAACTAGCTAGCTAGGTAGCTGTTTAGCTTTCTAGCACATTCACTAATTAGTTTGTAAACAATAACAAGCTAGTCAGCTACCACATGTTCTTGTCAAACTGTCAACAGAGTAGCTAGCAGTCAACAAGATATGGCAAATAACAGTCTAAAAACCACTTCATGGCAAATAAATACGATTTGACCGTTCGGCCAGGAATCAGATTTGTATTTGGCTTGAAATATCTGATTTCATGTGCTTTTTGGCTGTTCAGACTGCAGGAAAAAGAACATATTTGAATCTGTAATTGTTTTGTTATTTGAGTCACTTCAAACTGCCAATGTGAACAAGGCTTTAGTGAAGGAGGCTCACAGACAGACATCTGTACTACTGCTACAGTAGGTAGGGGAGGCTAATATATTCAGAGACTCTTAATTGCATCTGTGTGAAGGATGTATTCATCATTTTGTTGATCAACTCCTTTAATTACTTACCTTGTCTTAATGATGGGAAATACTTCCATCACTGATACAGCTAATCAGAGGGCCTATCATAGACACACACACACACACACACACACACACACACACACACAGTGGTGTAAAGTACTTAAGTAAAAATACTAAAAGTGGTTCTCTGTAGCTCAATTGGTAGAGCATGGCGCTTGTAACGCCAGGATAGTGGGTTCGATCCCCGGGACCACCCATACGTATGTATGCACACATGACTGTAAGTCGCTTTGGATAAAAGCATCTGCTAAATGGCATATTATTATTATTATTATAAGTATCTGTACTTTACCATTTATATTTTTGACAACTTTTACTTTTACTTCCTAAATAAAAAACATTGTACCTTTTCCTACATATATTTTCCCTGACACCCAAAAGTACTCATTACATTTTGATTGCTTAGCAGGACAGGAAAATGGTCCAACTCACACACTTATCAAGAGAACATCCCTGGTCATCCCTACTGCCTCTGATCTGACTCACTAAACACACATGGTTTGTCTGTAAATTATGTGTGTTGGAGATGGCCCCTGGCTATCCATTAAAACAGACAAAAATGGTGCCGTCTGGATTGCTTAATATAAGGAATTTAAAATGATTTATACTTTTACTTTTGATACTTAAGTATATTTAAAAGTAGAATTTTACTATTAAAGGGTCATTTCAATTTTTTTACTTCATATTCATCATCTCCAGCACCACCCAAACATCAACATATGTGAAAATAGCGTGTTTCTATGTTTTGTAGTTAAAATGATAGAGGAAGATAAGTGTTTCCAATGGCATCGTCAACCAATTAGTAGGCAATTAGTAGACAATGCCTATTCAATGCATAATTGGTTAAAATCACATGATGCACACTGATAATGGCATTGGAAACATTTATCTTCCTCTATCTTTGTGTTGATGTTGGGGTGGTGCTGGAAATGATGACCCTTTAGGTACCCTTTACGATATCTTTACTTTTACTCAAGTATGACAATTGGGTACTTTTTCACAACTGCACACACACACACACACACATCATCATCACAGTCTAACAGTGTGTAATGGATGGGTACAGACCTGTTGTGTCTCAGAGACAGATTACATGGTATCTAAGGGACACGCATTTACTGCTGCTGAGGTCTCACTAAAACACTCCTATTGTGTGTGTGTGCCTATGTGTGCCTATCCCCATCTGTTACACACAGTTACAGCAATGGCCAAAACAACCTCATGTGCAGAATCAAAAACAACAGATGTGAAAGGACTAGATAGATAGATAGATAGAAATAGCCAGAAACACAGATGTCTGAAAACTAGATACTGTTGATATACTAGCCAAACACACAGATATGAATGATGCAGAATGGAAATGTACCTGCCATAACACCAACAGCCAAAATTTCTAAAACTAGATACTGTAGCTCTGGCCAAAAACACAGATCTGTTAAAACTAGATGCCAATGTTTTGCCATCATAGTAAAGGCTGAAAGTACAGATCTGAGCCCTGGCAACGAACATAGATCTGTGAAAAGATTATTGGATGCTGGAGCCTTTCCAGATGGAACAACTGTGTAGTTGTGGTGTGCTGGACCCAGTAGCTCTGGACCCTGGACTGTGTGTTTGAGAATGACCCGGTCCCTAACCAACCTGCTGTAGATATCACTGGTAGAATCAGACAATGTGTAGCTGCTGTGTGTGACGCTGTCATTGTGACTGATCAGCATGTGTCAGAGAATAGATAATGGAGTCTACTTTACACGCCAGTTTACCTGCTGTGACAACGTTGATGGTGTTGCATAGAGAGAGAGAGAGATGGAGAGAGCGATGCATCCGATGCAGTGTGACCTATCACATCCAGATTGGATGGGAATGAAAAGGAGATGTGGAACACACACACACACACACAGCAGGGGCCGGAACAAAACATGTTCCTCTCATCTAAGAGTCATAAATCAATGATCAGTCCAATCAAATAATCAATTAACCAATAATCAATTGGACCAATAATTAATTACCTGTCCATCACCCAGCTCAGTCATTTATACCCTGGCCAGAGAGTTCCCCTCTCTCTCCCTCTATCTGCCTCTCCGTTCCATTCTTCTGTATTTTATCATTGTTCATCAAACATTCTTTCTGTCTCCTCTTTCCCTCCATCAATAGGATTCTAGTGTTGGAGGGAAAGATGTCTGTTGCATAGAGAGAGAGAGAGATGGAGAGAGCGATGCATCCGATGCAGTGTGACCTATCACATCCAGATTGGATGGGAATGAAAAGGAGATGTGGAACACACACACACACACACAGCAGGGGCCGGAACAAAACATGTTCCTCTCATCTAAGAGTCATAAATCAATGATCAGTCCAATCAAATAATCAATTAACCAATAATCAATTGGACCAATAATTAATTACCTGTCCATCACCCAGCTCAGTCATTTATACCCTGGCCAGAGAGTTCCCCTCTCTCTCCCTCTATCTGCCTCTCCGTTCCATTCTTCTGTATTTTATCATTGTTCATCAAACATTCTTTCTGTCTCCTCTTTCCCTCCATCAATAGGATTCTAGTACTGAGTGAACTACAGTGTCTTACATAAGGACTTTCTAGTTGAACCGAGTCACAGACATACAGCAATTACACAGAGAGGACATAAAGGACAGTTCCAGACAGACGAAGAACAGTACAACTGCTACAGTCAGATCCCAAAGAGAGATGGAGGGAGCGGATGGGTAGATAACGGGAGGACTGTCTGCACTGACCCTTTTGACTCATCACATACGCTGCTGCTACAGTTTATTGTCTATCTTGTTGCCCAGTCACTTTACCCCTACCTACAGTATATGTACACATTTACCTCAATTACCTTGTAGCCCTGCACATTGACTCGGTACTGGTACCCCGTGTATATAGCCAAGTTATCGTTACTAATTGTGTATTTTTTCTATTATTTTTCCATTTTTCTCTCTGCATTATTGGTAAGGGCCCATAAGTAGGCATTTCACTGTTAGTCTACACCTGTTTACACCTGTTGTTTACGAAGCATGTGACAAACACAATTTGATTTGATTTGATTTTGATTTAAACAGCTGCGTGTTCTGTCCTGTGACTCATATGTACTGTTTTGATCGAGCTGCTCTTTCTGTGCTTTTTAGGGCTTTGCATGATGTGTGTGTTGGGGGGAGGGTACTTCTGCAGCTGCAACTAATGCTCTGAATTTAGAGATTTTCCCTCTCTCTGCTTTAAGAAAACATCCCAAACTAATTAGAGAGAGAGAGAGAAAGATGTTAGTGAATCCCCTTCTTTAAACTCCCACACAGACTGTCCCCCAAGGGTAGTTGACCGTCTCTCTACACAGATCGCCTCATACACTCTATCCCCTAAACACCTTTATACCTTCATCCCCTCCTCTCTCTCTCTCTCTCTCTCTCTCTCTCTCTCTCATCTCTCTCTCTCTCTCTCTCTCTCTCCTCTCTCTCTCTCTCTCTTCTCTCTCTCTCTCTCTCTCTCTCTCTCTCTCTCTCTCTCCTCTCATCTGCTCTCTGTTCCGTTCTTCTGTATTTTATCATTGTTCATCATTTCTGTCTCCTCTTTCCCTCCATCTATAGCAGGGCTCTCCATCCCTGTTCCTGGAGACCTACCCTCCTGTAGGTTTTTCGCTCTAACTGCAGTTGTACTGACCTGATTCAGCTCATCAACCAGCTAATTATTGGAATCATGTGCACTGGATTACGGTTGGCGTGAAAACCTACAAGACGGGAGCTCTCCAAGAAACAGGGTTAGAGAGCCGCTGATCTATAGCATTCTTGTACTGAGTGAACTACAGC